>NW_020653853.1:11735686-11830879 GCF_003589595.1 Hyposmocoma kahamanoa | reverse complement strand
ACCCCGTGTCATCTTGCACTACGATAATGCCAGTTCTCACACGGCCAGATGGAAATATGAATTTTTGAAGGTGAACAACGTTGACCTTATTCCGCGTGCAGTCTCAACCTGGCACCTTGTGACTTTTATTTATTTCCAAAAATTAAGAACCAGTTACGCAGTCAACGATTTTCATCACCTGAAGAGACTGCCACTGCGCCCGTCACCCTGTGACATAAGTTGACAAGTCTTATTTGCCTGTTATTTCACCAGCACCCTTACTCTTAATAATCGGAACACACTAATGCTGATATTACTGTTTGGCGGCAGAAATAGATAACTTGGCAGTACTTTCCTTAATGAATTCTTTTACAAGGAGCTCTAACATGGGAGTGAAGGAGGCCAAGGATGTTTGTCAGGAGCGTAGCAGGTGGAGGTCCATAATCTCTGCCTACCCCAGTGGGAGACTGGCGTGATAATAAGTATGTATGCATGTTATTCCAAGGATTAGCACAAAGTGTTACTCTTCCATACATATATATATATATATATATATATATATATATATATATATATATATATATATATGTCGAACGCCTATGGAGAGGAATTGTCTGCCTGCTGACTTATACTCTGGCCACACAGAAGCGGCTGCGGAAGCGTGCCACACAAGGGTGTGGCAGGGTTTTCGCGCGTTCATATAAAGTCATACATTACAAAAATTCGCGCGCCCGGAACACTTCCGCGGCCGCCTCTGTGTGGCCTGAGCATTATTCCCTAAGCGCTATAATTTGGACCTTTTCAACGCAAGAGCGAATAGGCATCATTTAAGTGTGTACGCTCCATTGTCGACCTCATCATCATTTTCCATTAGGTGAGATGGAGGTCGATGCGCACTCATTTTTTATTAAAAATACTTCTTTCTTTTTTTTTAATATGACGTTACGTAAAGGTTTAAACGTTTGGTGTACTACATCGTTGACGATAACTGTAATATAATCTCCAAGGTGTCATAAAGGTTTCTTATCTCTTTATAGGGTATCAATAAAATGTTATCTTTCAGAAGTTGTTAACTACCAATATTTGGTAGTATCACCAGTATTTGGTAGATTTTTATCAAGGCAATACCTTACCCAATATTTTTATCGTATTATCTGCATGTACATTTTGTATATTCTCTCTGTAGTTTGTTATTTGTACATAAAACAATTTAAAAAATTTAAATTAAAAAATTTTGCTTTCTGTGACTTAGCACAGAGTAAAGTTTAACTGCTATCAGTAGCATAGCTATAGCAATAAAGCAATTTTATGAGAAATAAAAACTTTATTTAAATAATACAAAAAAAACATCGCACCCCTCATGAAAGAATGGCATAAGAGGTATATACGCAAAAACGTTTATTGCTCCATTAGATACAGAAAAATATAACCCACATCCTCTCCAATTCTTGTAATTTTATCGACTAATATTTTTTTTAATTTATTTTGGTACAAACTGTCATTACAATATGAATTAATAACCGATTTTGATAATTACCCTTTTATTAAATGATATTTGGACGATATGACATTGTTCTGATAAAACATCTATGTACACTTGTGTACACACATATTCGCGCATGTAGGTACATATATGTGTAACAATTCTGTGGGCTAAGTTACAAACGTACTTTTATAACATATCTTACGCAAGTTCGTTGATAACATTTGTTTTCAAATATAAAAATTATATAGCACGTTATTTATTTACAAGAAAACCTACTCGTACATGATGCTTACGTAGCAATAATATTTATATATCAGTTCAGGTTTTGAAGTTTAAATATTATCATACTAAGTAGCTAACACAACAAGTTATGCAGATTCGTAAATATATATTGATTATTTGTGAATATACATATGTCGATAATTAATTCATTATTATTTACAATTGGAAAAAGGCAATCCCTATTTTAAATTATAATTTTAAATAACAAGGCTGATCAGTGTAAATTTTGAATAAATTATTTTTGACTCTTCAGTGCCCATTCGGGGGCGTTAGTGACCACTTTGGAAACTATGGTCTATAGTGATCTATCTATGCCATTAATACGATAACAAGAAGGCTGACTGTGATGTTATATATCGTAAACAAACCTAAGTAAGTGAGGAACATCTCTGCGTATATGAATACATTATGTGTTCATCTTAAAATTTACTACGATGCCTCGTATTCTTGATACGTCTTCAATAATGTGTATACAATAATTGTCAATTGGATTCTGTGTATGCGGGATAGAAATGGGAAAGTATCCTTTTGCTCGCTACGAAGACGACGTACACAGACGTCACAGCGATCCATTATAGTTTTGTCAGGCTGTGTGGCTTCACAAACGTGGTCTCTACCCCGTGACCACAGCTCGATTTAGTAGATACGGACTCTCCTAAATTGTAAAATTGTAAAGTCGTTAAAAATCCAAAAACAAAGATATGCAACAAGCACAGAAAAATTTTTAACGTGTGGTTCGTTCCGTAGCTCAATTGTGAGAGCGTCACGGTATGCTGAAAGCGCTGGTTCGAATTCAACCGGAATGATAGAATTTTTTTTAAATTCTAACAAAGCCACTACTTTGCTAATTTCACAAAAAATAATTGAATATACATAGAAGTAAAATTGTTCGGTACGGCTACACTCAACGAGTAGTTTTAAGACTGTTCATTGTGTAAATAGTTTAAGGTTTATTTGTTGTACGCTAATTTGTTCTAATGGTCTTAAGTGGTAGAAATAAAGTTTGTATATGTGTCTCGTTTTATTCTAATAAGGATCAAATAGGTATTCGGGTGAAATAACGAGTAAAATAGAGAATAGCCTGCTTGATCCGACCCGCGCGCAGATGAGCGTATACGCTGCTGGGACAACTACTTATACACCTGAAGCGGTAGTATAAGTAGGTCGCCCGACACAAATCGCCTGCGGGCGCACAACTAAGGCAGTTATGTACCACTTATACAGTTTTTAAGACGTTATGTACAAATTAGCAATAAGTAATGTATAATAGAAAAATATTTGTAATAGACGAATATGTAAAACATTAATAAATACGTACGTACGTACGGTACGAAGGGGGTGAGGTAACTTTTGGCGGGAAAAGGAAGCCTCGTTCACCTATAAAAGGCGCACTGGCGCCAATAGATACACAGTCCAAAAACAGCCTAAGCTCGAAACACATAGAAAAACCCGAAGAAGAGCCAGCAGCCAACCTTACCAAACAAAAGCCAGCCTCCAGATCTTCACAGTATATATAATCGTCTTTTGATTAGAAACCAGTCAGGTGCATTTCGCACAAAAATATTGTCATATTCAACGATCTTAATATGGTAAAGGTAATTTTTTGCTAAAGTTGTAGAGAGTCTATTGTTATAATTTTATGTAAGAAGCATGGCTCTAACAAATATTCCTTGTCAGAGAAAGGACCAGCACAATGGGGATGGGTATCTACAATTGTTTCGGTGTAATAGATATGACCTAAGATCTGTTTGTACGTATCCAATCGTATTGGAATCTATGTGGTAGAACGCAATGATCCTTTTTTGCATACAAGGTCATTAGTAGAACGTGTTCCAGGTTATTGATCTAAGATGCAACACAAGCTAGTCTTTAGGTTTTTAACCTTTTTTTTGCAGCGTTGAGACTGGACGTTCTAAAGGCTTGACCTATCATTCTGGAGGTGTGTTGAAGTAAGTTTAATTTATCGTCAACTATGAGCCCTTTGAAATTCCTTATGCTGTCAATGTTGCTAACTGTAGTTTAGGAACTAGTAAACTTTTCTCCCAAAGCCGTTAATATATTGACTGCATGTTTGCAGTGAAGTCGTTATCCGCTTCATGCAGTCGAGTTGTCGGATAACCACTTCACGTTTTGACTGCATGAAGTCGAAACCAACTTCATGAAGTCGACATCGCCTGCATGCAGATAATGCGTGAAGTCGTTATCAACTTCGCGCATTAACTACAAAATGCAGCCAATATGTTAGCAGCCCAAGTCTAAGTTTGATGTGGTTTAGCGTCATTTTTTCACTGCACTACTGGGCCTATCATATCAACTAAGTCCTGCAACAATCTAGACTTTTCTAAAAAATTTAATATTCGGAGATGTCATTACCTAATAAATACGTTGTGTAGTCTATTTATTGGCGGCTGAAACAGTGATTTATGGAGTCACCATACATAATATCTATGCTGAATTATTGTTAACGATGAACGACGCGACTCGATATAGGCGATATACATAACAGCGTTTTCGCTTTTGTTGCATGGACTCAAAGATTTTTTCCGTATCATTGTCTGTATTTTAAAGTTACAAATCAGCTTACAGCTCTTTTGTGTTAAAATTGTATGAAATGACTGCCTCGTGTATGAATTGTAATGCGTGTCGTTATACATGTAAGTTATATAGTAAATTGAAATAAGTCCCACTGGCGTACGATTTTCCAGAAGATGTTTTTAATAAGAGATTGAAGCTAAAATGTAAGTAATCCGAAGTATATAACAAGCCATTTAAGTATTATCAAAGATGACGAAGGCTTTGTCATGCTTTTGACATTACAATTTCCTCGCTCATAAGTCAATGTAGTTTTTTTAGAAACAAAATTGAATTTGATCAGAAAATTAGTATCGGATACTTCATTTTAGTTTTCATAGCGTCCATAAATTATATTTTTATCTTACATAAATTTGTAAATATCACACAGCTTTTATAATTTGAATGGTAATATGAGCATTGAAAATTTAGGGTGCATTTTAACGTAAAAGCTATTCGTCCGTATATTTCAATTTTGCATGAAAATGAGACCAATCATGGCATTTGTAAATTGAACTGGAAACAAAATAAAGAGCGCTTTGTGAACACTGGTGCACGATTGGCAAAGCTATGTATGTAATGCTATGTTTTTTATGATACCAAGTGACGGGACGAACAAGTCGTACGCCTGAAGGTAAGCGACACGCCTGTCCATTATGTTACAGTGCCGCTCAGATCTTTAATTCGCAAAAATCGCATTGGCACTGCCACTGCGCCCGTCACCTTGAGACATAAGTTGAAAAGTCTAATTTCTATAAAACTCGTAATTTCACCACCAGTCTTACTCTTCAAAAACAAAATATAGTAATGTGAGCATTACTGCTTAACGGTAGAAATAGGTAAAGAGGCAAAACTTTTCTGAGCGTATTCTTTCACAAAAAGCTCTACTGCTCCTTACATGCAATGCCTTGTGCTCATCATTGTAATTAGGTATAGTATTCTTTTTTTTAAATCCAAGCCATTTGAGTGTTATCAAAGTTGACGACGGCTTTGTTATACTTTTGACATTATAATCTTCTCGTTCATTAGTCGCTAATGCAGTTTTTTTATGAACAATAGAGACTCTTGCCCGCAATAAGTTAACGTTAGTATTCGGTTAGGTTTTAAACATAAAAAAACATTGTTTTCAATGCATTTAGCAATAGCATGCAATTTGTATGACAAGATTCTTAATGCATTCAATCACAACATGAATAAAATCATTACCTAAAATTGACGCCACAATCATAAATTTCAAGTAATGAACTGTAGACTTACAAGGAAACAAGCTATATTTACCTATGAAGATTGTATAATTTAGGTGCCTTTCTTAACGTTTCTTTTAATACTATAATAGCTTTATTAACATTTGTTTTCCTTATATTTTTGTATTAGATTAAGTTCTATTGAAATAAAATTTATCTTTATCGTTGCCTGAAATAATACCTCGTTTATTTCAATTTCAGATCATTCTAACCGTTCGTGAGTACTCAATTAAAAGTTTACCTAGACGCTTTAGATATGAGATTAATATTTAAAGTTACCGAAATAAAAAGTTTAGAAAAAAAAAATTATATTCGCTTGTTTCTGTAAAACACGTGTTCCACTGAAACTTGGAATTTAGTGCGCTCTATGTACGTGGTTATGGATATTTTTTGTGTTCTACTAAATACGTGTTGGTGTTGTCAGTGTGTTGTGTGTGAAATTCACGGAATTTTCATTCAGTTGACAGATGCAAAGGTTAAGACTGCTATATATGAAAGAGACGAGAAGTGAGAAGAGAAATATAAAGATAGCCTATTCCGTTGCTTTAGGGTTTTTGTAATAATGGAAGTACGTATCTTTAGGCAATTGAAAACTGAGTTTGCAGCTACCATTACTTAGAAGTATAAGTCAAGAAATACTAGAATCTAATTTATTATTTATACATAATATAACTGAATAACAGTAAAAGGTTCAGTAAATATGAAATGAAATATGGGAATAAAATGTTCTTAGCCCATTTCTACTGCATATTCTTAAATATTATTTTTTGTAATAATCTATTACCAATTCAATATATTTCTATTTTGGTATATTCCGCGTGTGTTACATAAGTTTGTCTTCGGTTGAAACAGTGTCCTATATGAAATATGTGACCATAAAACGTCATAATGCCCTGTTGCGTGTAGTTTAAACATGTAGAGCTGAAACTGTAGCTACTTTGTGTTAAAATTGCAAAACATTAGTAAAACGTTTAATTTTTTTCAGAATGTTTAAGAGGGATTATTATAAATACAACTTGTTTGGATAACAAAAAAAAAACAGACTTGAAAAATCAGATGACGACATTGCGTCTTATCTTTATAGGCATAAACTTATAATGGAAATGGCAAATGTACAAATATTCCATACAGTTCTTTTTATTCTCTCTGTGTTAGTCCATATTACGTACGCTATTACTGCAGAGTATAAGACTCCTATTAGGAAAGAGGATAATTATTATAAGGGAACAAAAATATCTCTTTTCTGAAAGGTTCTAAATTGAAAGATCTTTTATGTACTCATTAATAGTTCGTCACTATAAAACCCCAACAATATTCATCGCCAATATTGATTTTTAGTTTCATCACAGCGGAAGTTCCCTATAAAGAGATAAGTGTGTCAATTTATCTAGAGTAGCCAGTGTGGAACGCTTCTCCCTTAGAAGTGCATGCGGGGCAGAACAACGGATATGCGCGCATCGATCTGGCGTCTCTAGAGGGTTCTGATTTAACGGGTCTGTTAAGTTTACATTTTCGCCATTACGGAGTGTTAAATATACCTAATTTTGTGACCTAGCCTTAGAGAAATGTGAATGCAGAACGCTCAGCCCACTAGATTTATTGTAAGAGATGGTAAAAGACGTTGTTTAACACGGGTACTGAACGATACATTTGGCTGCTATAGTTCGAAAATTAAATGATTTTTACAACAGAGTTTAACACTCTGCTTTTCACTTCAAATAAATATAATAACACATATTAAACAATAGTTAGTCAAGGACTACTAATTTTATTTTTTCTTAATTCGTGTTGTATACACAACACGTCGAATACGTCAATGCATTTAACGTGTTTCATCAGGCAGTGATGACATACTGCTGATACAGTATACATATTGAGAATTTCATATGGGCTAAGTTTTTTCGCAATTAGCTCACGCCTGAATACTAATTTAGTCCGCTTATGCTAAAGTCGATTAACTTTTCGAGCTTGAGAAATTAATAAAGGTCATTTTTACGCTAACTCGGGCTCTACACTGCGCTTTCATAATAAGTACTTCACATTATTACAAATAATAAAGATTCGAATCGATAATAATAATAAATTCATATATCGACACAACACTACTACATGAAACGTTATCAAACAGCACCACCGTAACGTACAGTGATTGAAATCTTAGTTCTCATAATGAGATTGTAATGCCGTCTACGAGAGATTATAACCTTAAACTCGTTAAACCTGTATGCCAAATTGTAACTCTACAAGGTGACCGATGACCGTGAACATGATGATTGAATGCTCGATAAAAACCAAGGCATCATTGTTTTTAAGTAAGTGGACCCATTGTGAGGAATTGAGTGTAATGTCAATTTATTAAATCCTACACGTCTGAGTTGACCTATTGTCCTTTAGGATTGGGTGTTGGGAAAAACAAGATTTGACCGGTTTTTTTAAAGTATCTGATTACGAATTAATTTTCCTATAATGTTTTTAAATTGGCCCATTGGCCTTTTAAGCTGAGAGTGAATAGACTCGATTACGTTATCACTTATCATCTTATCATCAGGTGAGATTATAGGCAATACAGCCCCGTAGCATGGTTAAATGTAGCGGTTCTATAGACATCTGCCTGCGGTATTCGTCTGTAAACTATTTTGATAGATGTACTTAGTAGGTGTGTATTATTATATCATATATCACTGTCACCCTAGTTGTATAACTAGGGGGACCGATTAAGTCGTTTGAAACAAGAGTAGGTCAACTTTGTGCTTTTTTCTGCAATATGACTATCTCATAATTGTCGAAACGTCAATGTCATTTTGTAGTAAAAATATACAAGTACATAATAAGTTAATCGTAATGTTACATAATGCATTTTGTTGGATAATCCTTGGTCTTGTGTCAAATTAATTCTAGTTTATTAGTTTAGGTTTATAGAGATAATAATAACATAATAATTTGTCAAACAACCACACTAAATTCAAGTTGTCGACTTAGAGAATTATTGGTACTATGAGTACCAAAGCAACGAAATAACTTGGTAGTAACTTCGTGATACTGCTGAGAATACCTAGACCAGAAGTAACTCGGTAAGGTTGGTTTCCAAAGTTGGTCCCTCTAGATTCGAATTCGGGACCTCTTCAAGCGTCTACAGTGCTAACCGCTGGGCCACCGAGGTCGATAATGTCGAGTACCAGAGTTTTTTGCTACACTATGACGGTAACATGTTGCGCACTACGAACTCTAGTAGTAGTGTGAATTAAATTGTTGCTATACAAGTTTGAGTACCTAATAAGTGGACAACCTAGCAGAACTTTTTATTTGTTTTTACGACTTCGTCGTTTAATCCGTACCCATTATCATCATCGCTTATATGTTGCAATGAAAAAACGAGGGAAAAAAAAGAATAATAAAAAAAATAATGGTTACCAAATAAGAAGACTCATTCAAACAAGTTTTGAACATTTGTTTGTATTTTTTGTGAATAGTTGCAATTTGTCAAAAACTATGTATTTATTCCAATAATATTTATCAGTTTTATTATTCGTAATAATAAGATAACAACAATGTCATAAATAACGATGTTTTATCAAGTCTTAGCGGATAATTGTATGATGTGGGATTATAATAAAAATACTTATGTATATTTATGTGAATGTGAATGTGTAGCTTGTGAGTTTGTAATTAAGATCTGTAAAGAGACAGAAAAATTGTACACACAGTTACTTTCGCTGGGTATAAATATTTTGACTGCAAACGTCGTAAATGGAAACATCTCATTTTTTCTTTGCCTATTAGTTCACTCTCGCTTAATGTTGGCCGTGCATAAAATTTACCGCGAGACATGTTATGCTGAGTCGTATTAAATAACGTTACAAATCATATTTCCCCATTATGTTAACATTTACGAGGAAACGGATCTTCAGCATATTAACTGTACAAGTAGGTAGCACGATGATTGTGTATGACATTTGCTCACGCCCCAGGATACTCGTACACTGCCACCTCGGCGTACCTAATAGGGGAAACGTTTTGACGTAGTGGCTCGATTAACGTATACATATATATTGGTTGCAATCTCTTACTGGCTTTGTATTCATCGTGGTCAAGACATTTCATACGGTAGAAATTAGTTCATGAGATATCGAAAGTTAATTTATTATTACAATGACAACTTGCTATTTATCTAGGGTACACGTAAATGTTCGCTTGCATCTGTCACACTGTTATACATTGCCTATCAATCACAAAATTGATATACGCTTATGTATTTCGAAAGGTAGTGATGGATGACCTTCAAATAAAAAACGTGATATTTCAAAAAATTTTGCAATTTCAAACGACTATTAGCTAATGAAACAACTTGCATATATGCAAACAAGTTCTATCGACTTATTAGGTTTTCGCGATTGTTACACATAGGAAAAGAAACTATTGTCTAAATCGGGTATATTTGTTTTTTAAACAAACCAACGTTTCGAGACTTGTCCCATGGTCACGACTGATGTAAGTCTATTTATTAATAAATCCTATTTCTTTTATCAGACGTAAAAGATATGTCCCACCTACCGTGGGATAAGGACTGGAAGAAGAAGAAAAGTAATTGATATCATTTCCCATCTTTGCCTGTGATGTCATTTATCTGTAAATTGTATAAAGTTTAGTTCTTCTCTAGGTTTAATTCAAATTATGTATACCGATTTCGATTTTGCTATTGTTTTAATCAGGACATTCTATCGTAATGCGAAGTAATAACGATTAATAAATAATCAGGCGCTTCATAATATGATAATTTCGATTTTTATCATAATAATGACCAAAAAGATTAAATCTCATATTCAAATACGACAATTACGTGACCATTTTAGTTGAGGTTAATTCGGACTAAAAGTGTCGTATTCCAGAACTCTACTCAATGCTCAAGTTAGGATTTGAGCAGACTTGAGTATGATGTCAAGCACTGGAAATACGACCCTAATGGCAAGGACTTGAGTATGATTTCAAGCACTGGAAATATGACCCTACTTGAGTATGATTTATATTAGGCGATAAAATTACAAGAATTGGAGACGATGTGGATTATATTTTTCTGTATCTGGAGCACTAAACATGTTTGACTTAACCCTACTTAAATCATTCTTCCATGAGGGGTGCGATATGCTGAAAACTAAAATATATTTTATTGTCGTGTGTGCTATATATATTTTGATGGCATCCGTGGTTGAGTGGCTTGCACACCAGTTTCCATAATGTCGCCATCGGGTTCGATTCCCGGTCGGGTCAGTGCAGAAACTAACTTTTCTATGTTGTCTCGAGTCTGGGTGTTTGTGGTAACGTCGTTGTTTCCGATTTCCATAACACAACCTATTCAGATCTTTTTCGATTCAGATATTTATTTGGGATCAGAGCAACGTATGTGATGTTGTCTAATATATATTTCATTATTTAATATAATTATATATGTTATGTTCCGGTTGGATAAATAATGTGCCTTTATATTTTGTATTCTATGTAAGTACGATTGACATACAGGCATAATTACCCATAAAGTTTTTTAGTTGTATGTTATAATGGACACGTTTTAAACTGTGTATCTAATTCGCTATACATACACAGCATAGTATGTAATTTATTGTAATTACCGGAAAAATTCTATATATATACGTGTTTTTACAAAATATTTTGTAAGGCAAATTGTGATACGGTTATTACATCGCAAATATTTTTATTGTAAACTCTTTGGAACGAATTTCATGAACTTTCGTTTCTCCTCCTCATCCTATACGTAAAAAGTCCAGGAAACTACGAATTAGGTATTTATCAGAAAACTAACCAAGTGCAGAAGTTATTTACGTTCTACGGAGTAATTCAACGGCGGCCTTGATGACCCAGCGGTTAGCACTGTGAGCGCTAGATAAGGTCCCGGGTTCGATTCCCGGTAAAACCAATTTAGGTGTTCGGAGTACCGGAACATCTCCCCGAATTTAATTTTGTTGCTTTGGAAGATATTGAAAATACAGGCAATTTCCTAGTTTCAAACTAGATGTGGTTGTCTGGTATTACTGTTATAAGGTATGTGATCAATATTGGACATCAATAGTAGACTACTGTCTGAACTGCCCATGTAAATTTACATACTGTGAAATTAAAGACTTCAGCCTATATTGTATATTTGTAAAATAAATAAGTATTACTTCAAGATATTTACTATAATGACTAATTCATTGGGATTGTGTACGAAAAATTTGTATTGTTTCGTAATTCAGAAAAATCTTGCAATATGTGAGTAGTAGGACATATTATTTTACCTTTTTTATATAAATGAGTACACCTGTATTGGCACCATATATAGAAACAACAAATTTTAATATCACTTTATACTACAGTTGGTATAGTTTTTTATATGGCACATTTATTGTTTACTATAGACTTGTTTTTCTTACATAATATTGGTGGCTTCAGTTCAGAGCAAAAAATTATAATGATGATCTTCGCAAAATGCTGTTTGTTATTATAACGAGTTGATTAAATGCGAATGGTAAGTTATAAGTATAATGTAGTAGATATTGTAAAGGTATTGCACTTAAAACTTGTGTATGTATGCATATCATCTTTTCACAGAAGTAGTTTGTTAGTAGACTACTAAGTTATCTAACGTAACATTAGTTTATATAAATATAATATTAGTGTTTTAAACTTCGCTTACAAATTTCTTAATTCGTTCTTATTTGAAAATTGATGCACGTTTATGGGATTGAAAAGTTATTGAATAAAAATATTAACACCTTTATACCTAAATGACAGCACGACTTTAAATTAAAATACGTCTACAAAATGAGTATTTTCATTATTTTAAAATTTCCGTGCATTTGAACACGTGGTCGTTGCATTTAAAGACCAGAAATACGTAGCACAAATACCAATGCATTACAATGACGTCTACATACAAAGTCACGGCACATGAAAAATAAAGCACGAAGTATTTATTCAATTACAAATGCACTCACCATTTTTATGGCGGTTCGCGTTATGATCACGACGGTAATTTTGTGAGAGCGGACACAGTGTCCACTCGAGGCGGCAGTTTGAGCGATACTGGGGTGTAGTGTAATTTGGCCTCCGTGCAACATTTTCCTGCGTGTGAGCATCTTCATTGATAATTATTTTAAAGTATTTTCACGCCGTCTCCAGCAATGCGCACGCTATCGTTGTAATAAAATAGTTACTGTCACAGTAAGACGACATCAAGGTTGGTATAATGTTGACTTGGTACTTATTGTTAGCCTTATAATTTCCATTACAATTACACTTATTTACAGGTAGACAGTCAAGGGTATCTACGTTGCGTTTTAATGGCTCTGATGGTATTTTAAAATCAGTAAGCAGTTTTAGTTTTAAGGTCCGAACAGATATTACTTAGATTTTATATTTTATATTAGATTAGATAGAACTTATAATTTGTAGGTAAACATCGCCATGAAACCCGTTTTGTTATAGAATGGTTAAAAGAAGTTTCGAAGATATTATAAAGTTATTAACCTGGCGTTACTTATTTATTCACCTGTATATACATTCTTGTATTATAGTTGTGTTTGTATGTAAATAAATTCACCGTGTAATCACACTTCATGCATGAGAAAATATACATATATGTATATATTAGGAGGGACCCTTATTTTTCAATTTGTGTAAGTAGCAATAGAGCTCCTTGTGAAAGTATTCGTCCAAGGATGTACTGCCACCTTACCTATTTCTGTCGCCATGTAGTAATGTAAGCATTACTGCGTTGGGTAAAGGTGCTGGTGAAATACATGCACATGTCTCAGGGTGACGGGCGCAGTGGCAGTGCGCTTCAGATCTTTGTGACTTAAAACTCTAAGTGGCACTGCAACTTCTATGGTAAGGCGTGTTGATTATCACTAGGCGCATGGCTTACTTGTCCCGTCACAAAAAAGGCTAGCTCACACTCCTAATTTAAGAATATGTAATATAATAAGTAAGTAAGTAAGTAAGTAATATATATATATTTTATTAATCTATTATGTCTCATTGCTGGGCAAAGGGCTCCCACAAAATCCTCTACTGCTCCCTTTGGCGATTTCCCACCACTCCTTCTCAAAAAACATCAAGAACGCCTTCTTGGCCATCGCCTTCCAAGCTCAGGCACCCAAGGAGTAACGACGTTCACCCATTTGTCGGGTTACATGCGGCTAACTTGGCCCGACCAATCCCATTTCAGCCTGGCTGCTTTACTCCCCACATCAGCAATTCCAGTCATGGAACGCAACATTGCGCACTCGCTTAATACCACAGATCACATAAATACTTTCTTCCGTGGTCAATACCTTTTAGAGTGCTGCGTTTCATCGTTCTGTGGCAGATCTTGAGTTTAGACTTCTGGAACTCGGTCATAGACCATGTTTGTGCACCGTAGGTTGAGATGAGCAATTATATAAATTTCAAAGTTATGCTGAATTGTGCTCTATTAACACCGATTAACATCTTTGAAGAGTTTTTGTAGGTAATCAGTAAATCACTGCAATAAGTATTGTTTTACAGTTTTAATTGAGAATTAAATTATAATTCAATTAATGAATTATACATTTCTAATACATAGAAACATTGAAGAACGAGTTTTGGTGATTTTATACATAATTATATTATACTCGGTTTTCCTTGTTGTTTACGTTAACTCTCTAAGGGTCGTATTCTAGAACTCTACTCAATGCTCAAGTCAGGGTTTGAGTATGGTTTAAAGCACTCGAAATCATACTCAAGTCCCTGTCATTAGGGTCGTATTTCCAGTGCAATCCTGCTTTGAGCATTGAGTAGAGTTCTAAAATACGACTCTAAGTCTTCTCAAGTCGTCGATACCCAGAATAACAAACTGGTCCGTCATCTTAATTCGTATGTTGGGGCACGTTCAAATTAACCGCTGTTAGCCGCGCTGCAGCAGCGAAAAAGTGTTTACTAACTTTGTGTAAGTTTGTCTATTACATAAGGTAACCTGTAAAAAACAGAAAAAGGTTCCTCTGTCACTGGGTTATAGTGTCAATAAGATTAGGAATAATACCTGGGGGTTGAGCGACTGGACTTCCGCCACAACGTGAATTTTAATTCGTTTGTGATGAGAGTACCGACCGACCATCTGTCGACTTACATGAAGGAGGTTTTTTTGGCTAAAGGGTGTTACAATACATCGGGGATTCCGCGGCCGTTTACCTGACACCAAATTGCGCCACACGTCACCGACAAGTGCAATTCATGTAGATTAGTTATTCAGTTTATTATATATTATATTGTTATATTATATTGTATGTATGTTAGTTTTTAAGGCATATATTATATGGGTCATGCGGCCTGTAGGAAATGATTAAATAAATGAATAAAATAATAAATTTACTCACCTTCTGTTATACCAATATTTCTCTTGTATTTATTTGGTGCTATAAAGAATATATATAAATGCTATATATATATTATGGAGATTTATGTAAACATATACGTATTACGCAAACCAAATATACATTCTTCGCACAACTCAACAAATTCTAACTACCTATTGTAAAAAACTAACGCAATAAGTTAAGAAGTTTTTAAGTATGCTGGTGAGATACAATAAAAAGACAAAAAAAATACAAAAACATTTATTTAACTGTCCAAAACAAAATATTGTGATACATATGTACATAGGTAACTACACTAGGCTATGCTGTGTCGTGGTTAACAGTACAGAAAGTTTTTACATAAGGACTTATTTTATATATATTATTCTATATTATTAAATGATGCTTACAAAAGAAATATGATGAATTTAAATAATAATAAAACAAACATAAAAATGATAGAAGGGCAATAAATACCATATGTGTGCGTGTGTGCGTGTCTGTGTGTATGACTGTGTGTGTTTGTGAATATGAGTGCGAATTAATAATAATATAATTTATTTTTAACATTTCACAATAAAATATATTTTTTTGCAGAATTTAGGCATCAGTCTCCCACAAAATTATCCTTACCAAATTCTAACGTGTAAACTGTTCCTAGCTATAATATGTATTTTGTGGAAGATGAAATAAACGTTACTATTATTATGTTTATTTTAAACTCTCGCCTCTCCCTCTATTATTATTATTATATTATTTGTAGAGAGTCCTTTATTTTATAGGACAAGTAACGATTCTGTGTCATCTTATGTCATGTTACATCCTGCTTTAATTTTCTTTTAACTTCATGTACCCATAGGCATCTAAAATTGTGTAGCCTAGTAAGCTTAAAAATAAGAGGTCACATATTATTATAATTGAAACAGTAAAATTACAATCGAAACTATCCAGATAAGTTTGTGTGTATTCTGTGTTATTTTAGTACCTACACTCGGCCAGAGGTTGGGCTATTCAAAGTAATATTTCCATAAATTTCAAATTTGATCGCTAACGAAAATGACGATACTAATTTCAACCAAGAATTTTGCCACGTTGTATATTGTAGGTGCGACTAAATGAAAAAACATAGTCAAGTACTTTTAAAACTTCTCGTAATTTCAGTGTAATTAGGACTTTCAGTCTAAGACTTTTCGTAATTACGAACACTATGTCGAACATGTGTCCGAATAATTTGAATATTTTGTATTAATCTATAATAATTCAACAATAACAAACAATAATTTTAAAGCCTAATTTTAAATTTACTACAGCTCTATTGGTACATTTTGATTTCTTATAAAATAGTTAATAAATATTTTTTTATGATATCAAGTAACGCCGCAAGTCGTGCGCCTGATTGTAAGCGACACGCCTATACATAACGTTTGCAGTGCCACTCGTGGCTGGTGACCACCCTCTGGGCGAAGCCTAGCCGCCAAACAGCTATAGCTGTGTTCCGGCTTGACGCCCAGAGTAGCCGCTCTAGAGTGAAGGGTCTGTACAGTTGCACTGCACTGATTTGGTTGATCTCGGGGCTCCCTTGTTGTTGCGCTGGGAACCTGGACGCGGAGGGTAGCGGGATCCGAAGCACGGTGCTCCGCTGGCCGACCGCAGGTAGTAGGGGGCCCAATTAGCTGATTAGCCTCCAGTGAAAGGCTGCCCCGCCAACTCGCGAAAAATCCCGGGGTGCTCCATCGTGCCGGTTGGCGACCGGATGAAAGGACCCGATGGCCACTCCCGGGGGGGTTCGGGCGTCCCCGCGCGCTCCAGTCTAGTTTCCCATCGGCGTACCATATAGGGTATGTGCCGCATGACTTTCAGTAGTAGTGTCTCGTACAACTGCCTTCGCTCTCCCCATTCACTCTAACCCTAATATGAAAAGGTCAAGAAAATTGAGGAAGGCTAAAGAGCGGATGCACGTCCTTTCACTTAAAGTGCACCTCTCGAACATCCGAGGTCTGCACTCCAATCTCTCATCTGTCCACCACCATCTTGAGACTGAAAGGCCTCACATGCTCTTCCTCACGGAGACCCAAATTAGATGTCCTTCGGACACGGCGTATCGGCGTACCCAGGTTACATTCTGGAGCACAAATTTAAGCAGCGCGCTGGTACCTGCGTTTACGCTCGTGATGACATCTGCTCTAAACGTCTCCGTGACCTTGAAGACCCCGATCTCTCTGTAATGTGGGTTCTGGTAGACACTGGACTGGAACAAATTGTCTACGCCAGTGTGTATCGGTCGCATTCTGGAGACCCGGAGACGACTAGGCTGTTCAACCATCTCTGCAGCTCGGCGGAAACAGTCCAACAACGGTATCCTACAGCACAACTTGTCTTTTTGGGGGACTTTAATGCCCATCACCAGGAATGGTTGTTCCCATACCAAAAAACCGACCACGCTGGAAGAGAGGCGCGGGCATGTGCTCTATCACTAGACCTCACCCAGCTGGTGAGTTGCGCTACCAGGGTACCGGACGTTGACGACCACACTGCCAATTGCCTGGATCTTCTGCTGACAACCGATCCAGACCGCTACCAAGTATCGGTCTCATCCCCACTAGGGACATCCGATCACTGTCTGGTGAAATCTGTATCTGTCTACTCCCCGCCCGATCTCAGTACGGGAAGTACTAGGAGGATGTGGCGATACAAGTCAGCTGATTGGGATGCGATGCGGCATTTCTTTGCATCTTATCCCTGGCGGCAGCTGTGCTTCTCTTCTGACGATCCGACGTGCTGCGCGTCTGCCGTCTCTGAGGTGATTATTCGGGCTATGGAATACTTTATTCCGTATTTCGAAGTCTCCTCCAGCGGCAAAGCTCGCCCTTGGTTTAACGCTGAGTGTGCTTCTGCGGAAACGCTAAAGCAATCTGCGTACCAGGCTTGGGCTGATGCTCGAGATCGCAAAGCACCGGAAACCCTACGTCTGAAGAAAGCCTTTAATAAAGCCGCTAGATCCTGCAAAAAAGCGATACGGAAAGCTCGCTTCGGCCATATTAGTCGTATTGGGGTCAGGTTAGCTTCATACCCATCAGGGAGTAAAGCATTCTGGTCACTCGCTAAATCGGTCGAAGCGAATTTCTGCAGGTCATCCCTTCCGCCTTTAATGAGAGATGACGGATCGCTGGCTCATACCGCTGAAGAGAAAGCAAATCTTTTTGTTTCTCTTTTTGCTTCCAACTCCCGTCTTGACGCTACTTTGCAAACACCACCTACACTACCTCGATGTGACTCGGAAATGCCCGAAATCACTATCCGTCAAAAAGAGGTGTTGAAAGCTTTTCGCAAATTAGACGTCAACAAAGCCAGTGGCCCTGACGGAGTCCCAGCGATTGTCCTGCGGAACTGTGCACCCGAGTTGTCTCCGGTGTTGACTCGCCTGTATCGCCTCTCTATGAGTTCTGGACAAGTCCCGAAATCCTGGAAGCTTGCAAATGTACAGCCTGTACCTAAGAAAGGTAGTCATGCCGACCCATCTAATTATCGACCTATCGCAATCACCTCCATACTCTGTAAGACTATGGAGCGTGTATTGAACAGCCGCCTCCTTGGATACCTCGAAGATAACGATCTCCTCAGTGATCGACAATATGGTTTTCGCCGTGGACGATCTACTGGGGATCTTCTTGCGTACGCCACACATTTATGGAGCGAGGTTGTCGAGAAACGCGGTGAATCGCTTGCTGTGTCTCTCGACATATCAAAGGCCTTTGATAGGGTTTGGCATGATAGCCTGTTAAACAAGCTTCCAGCTTACGGAATTCCTGTTGGCTTTTGCACATGGATAGGCGATTTTCTGAAGGATAGGTCAATCCGTGTAGTTGTAGATGGTTACTCGTCTGCTCCTCATGGTATAAATGCCGGTGTACCTCAGGGATCTGTCCTCTCCGCCACTCTATTCTTGCTGCATATCAACGACCTGCTGCTGATGCCCGGTATCTTTGGGTACGCAGACGACAGCACAGTGGCGGTGAGTTATGTGCCAGACGCCCGAGACAACAGTGAAGAGATCCGGTGTAAGCGAGAGGCGATGGTCACCCGGTTGAACCTGAGTCTGAAAGCTGCTTCCGACTGGGGAGATGCTAGTAGGGTCAGGTTTAATGCGGCTAAAACACAGGCGTGTCTTTTCTCATCAAAACGGAGTCCCCTACACCTTACTCCGACTTTCCGAGGTGTATCCGTGCCGATAAGGGACCACCTTGAGCTACTTGGTCTGGACTTATCATCCAACCTCAACTTTGGGCGATACATCGAGTGCTTGGCAAAAACTGCTGCCAGAAAACTAGGCATACTTTTCAAGGTCAGGCGGTACTTCACACCTGAACAGCTTTTAAATCTATATAAAGCACAAGTTCGATCCTGTATGGAGTACTGCTGCCACCTTTGGGACGGCTCTGCCCAATACCAGTTAGCTGCCTTGGACTCGGTGGAGCGTAAAGCAAAGAGACTTATTAACAATAATCCTCTTGTGGAGTCGAAGCTCCAAAATCTCGATCATCGCAGAAAAGTAGCCTGCTTGTCGGTTTTCTATCGGATACATTTCGGGGAGTGTGCGCAGGAACTTTTCAATTTGGTTCCGCCCTCACCGTTCCTCCTTCGGTCGACTAGAAGGTCCGGAGCACTCCATTCTTATGTCGTTGATATTCCACCTATTCGCACTAAGCGCTTTGCTTCCTCCTTTCTGATGCGTACGGCAAAGGAATGGAATGCTCTACCGGCACCTGTATTTCCCGAAAAGTACAATTTGGGGCTATTCAAGGCTAGAGTGAATAGGCATTTTTTAGGCAAACGCGTCCCATCGCCGGTCACATCGTCGCTTAACATCAGGTGAGATTGTGGCCAAGCGTGTCTATTATACGAGTATATATAAAAAAAAAAAAACTCAGAGCTTTAAATTGTGAAGATCTGAGAAGATCTGATGCCTGTAATATCACCAGCTCCCTGTCCCTTCAAAACTGGAACGTAGTAATGCTAACATTACTGGTTGGCGGCAGAAACAGGTAAGGTGGCAGTACTTCATTGGACGAACTCTTTCACAACGAGCTCTACTGCTGCCTATGGTAGTCTTACTGCTGGCCACAGGTCTCCTCTTAAAATGAGATGACTAGGCATGTGGTTGCCACGCGGCATCACAGCGGATTGCGAACTTCACACACATCATTTAATTGCTTTGAATGTGATGTGTGATGAGATGTGAGCAGGTTTCCTCACGATGTTGTCCTTCACCGAAAATCTCTTATTGCTAATAAAATCGTCCGAATTTTCGGCATTTCGCTTTTCGTAGTTGCTAAAGTCATATCCAATTCCGCCGTGAAAATGAGCATTGGCTGTAATATGTGTAAGCTCTAGTTCCATCAGTAATGGTATACTGAATTTTGTAGGTTTAGCGAAACAATTACGTGGCTAGGTTCGATACGTCCGTCATGCACGGCGAGCGATGATAGATATAACCCGAAAGAAGGACGATTAATCATTGTTGGATACAAAATAGCACTGGTAACTAAAATAATAAAGATTATTCATTCTTCATTCGACCTGTAATTGTTATTATAGAGTAGGGGAAAGGTATACCAGATGATCCCCTTAAGGGAGAACGGTGGTAGTATAAAAGATATTCAGCTTAAAGCAGATGTAGAAGAGTTGAATAATAGAAAATTTATCTATTTACATGTCTTACTAAAAACGTTTTATTTTTTGATGTTTCATTATTATATTTGAATATTTTTAAAACCCTACTAAAGGATCGTCTTGGACGCCGGGGTGTCCAAGATGATCCTAAGGGTATGGGCAAGATGATCCAGGGGATCACCTTGCCTCTATTTAGGAAAATTTCTATGTTTTGGTAGAAACAAATCACCACCACAACTTTTTAGACTTAACGAAGTCCTCACTCATGTAATCTAGGTAGGTATATGAAACAACAGTCATGGAACTTCGGGAACAAATAATCCTAATTAATTTACGTCTCACAGGTACCTGAGGGTGAGCGATATTGTTTTTTATGGCAAGTTGATATCCATCATCGTCTACATATCTTTAATGTACTTTACGAGTTCGATTTCCTGTTTAACACATCTGATGAAAACAGTTTTTTTTCACATAAGTATTTCATTGAACTGACAGACCTATTATTTTTACCTTTAGCTCGTCTTTTTAATGACATAACGCGTACCTACTGCGAACTATTTACTTTTATATTTTATTTACTTTTACTAAAAATAGTCCGTTAATAATATATACAGTACAAGGTGATCCCCACGGATCATCTCGTACACCTAAACCATAATCATCTTGCCCCAATTTACTTATTTTTATTTTTTGTTCGGCAAAATAACCTGTATGCTGTCAACTGTTACCATGCCATGCGCCATTAAAAAAGTAAATAGAGCATTATACAAAGCCACTAACACAAAAATCTTAACAATTGATTGCTTAGAACGGAAGTTGCCTAAGCTTTTAATCAACTTTACCTTAGAACAAACTCACACAATTTTTATTTTTTTCCCCAAAAATGAACTCGTCACTCACATCGCCATTACGAATTGACTGATGACATTGAGGCCTACAGTTTGCCGAAGAAAATATCTAGATGACGTTACCAGTTTCGTTACAATTGAAAAGGATCATCTTACCTTCAAGGATCATCTCGTACACCTTTCCCCTATTTTGTTTTTTTGATAATTTTATTTAAATATGCTTTCTGTCGGGGATAATGTAGGTACTTGATTTTTATTGGATTAATGGATTATAATAGATTAACAGTAAGTGACGATATTGACGTTACAGTGCAGTCCAAAATATTTACCTTCGGTGTAGCTTTAGTAACAGTAGAGCTCCTTGTGAAAGAGTTTGTTCAAGGAAGTACTGCCACCGTACATAGTTCTGCCGCTTAGCGGTAATGTGAGCATTACTGCTTTCCGGTTTTGAAGGGTAAGGGTGCCGGTGAAATTATGGCACGTGGGAATTGTTACCAGGCGCAGTGGCAGTGCCCCTCAGATTTTTAAGAAGCTCTGAGTGATACTGCAAATGTCATGGACAGGCGTGTCGTTTACCATCAGGCGCACGACTTATTCGTTCCGTCCTTGATTTCATAAAAAAGGCTACATTCGCTTGAATAAACCCCTACATGAACAAATAATATCTAAAGATGCTGAGTAAATGTTTATTTTGTCGAGGATTTCGTATCCTATCTATAAATGTTTTTTGAAGTCAAACAATTTCCTTAGGTGAACGAAGTACTTTGATTGTATTTGTTTATTTTGATGTCTTTAAACACTTTCTACAACCAGCGTGTTAGTGATTTTCTGTTGATATCAATATGTGTCCTTTTCTGCGTATTTAGTAAGTTACCATAGTTAGCATACATTGCCAGTATTTATAAATTAAGTTCTTTTAAAGTCATGAAGACATTACCTAACCACTTATTACTCATATGTGACCCACTAAATTGAGGATTTAGGCCATAGACGGGTTGTCCCAACGCGATTTGGAAATTTCACAAGTGCATGAAGAGTTAATTGTGAACTTTGAACACGTATCAGGTTTGACTATAAGGTATTTCTCATCGAGATACTTTAGTTAGATCCTTTGCGAATTGAACCCATTACCTCTTACGTAAGAGGCAATCATAACTAGGTTATCGTTATGTCACTATCACTCATTGCACATATGTACGTTAGGATATACATATTCATGACTTCGAAAAAAATGTTTTTTGAGGTTCTACATTATGTTACTTTGTTACTTATTGTACTACGCATTGGATAGTGCTTATTTAAATCACCGCATGACATCCTTCTTCTGTCTAGAAAGATGTTACAATAACGAACATCGGTCTATCTTAAGTATATTTATTTCTGTCTCGTCAATCTGCGGTGTGTCGAAGTGCCGGGTGAATGATCTCAAAGATCGCAAAAAAACTGACAAGTTTTTGGTTACGTGCCACAGGTTGGATACCTCATTACCCACGTACGCTGGGAAGGAAACGGCACCTGAGTTTTAAAACTCTAGTTCAAATCTTTGTGGATAAACTTGGATGTACGTGTTATTACCAACATTATTATAGGATTGATAATTTGAACGTCGATAGATTTGTACTGAATCTGTTTTATGCTTTAGAAATAACATAATGATAAAAATAGTAAATTATAGAATAGAGTGTGTGTGTACACTGAGCAAGTATTTATTGTAATTCTTCGAATAGTGTAATTTTACAATTTACACTATATCGCTTAACGCCTACATTTTATTTGGGACGAAGCTAAGACATTTATCTGCGGTCACAAAATTATCTGGCGTCATAACTATATGAAAAATAAAAGTTGCTCGTTGCAGACGTATTGTTTATCTACTTTTTAGTCGACTGTATTTGTGCTTCGCACCGCTAACGTTAACTATGATTGTAAATTCGTTACCTATTAGGTCACGTTACGTGCTACGCAAGGAACCTATTCAGGTGAAACAGTTATGCTCAACGTTCTGTGGACTGTAAGTGCATGTTACGTAGATAGGCAGCTTCAAAGACAAAGGCTTTGCCGTTTCTGAGGCATAGTGTAGCTGACAGTTACCTGTATCCTGCGTCTAACGTTATGTATACACTATATGCAGACGATTTACCGGATTTGTGTTCGCGTGGATCGTATTGCGTACATAGGCACGCAATACGACATACCTCATAGATACGTCGAATTCTAAAGTTCTTATACTATGTCGCCTCGTAGACCGAGTTCCGAACATTGAGATCCAACGATGGACAAAAGTCCAGGATACTGTTACTCTGATCATGGAACTCAATGGGTGAAATCAGGCTGTGGATGATGATGATGAAAGGTAGGAAAAGATATCATCTGATCCATATAGTGTTTGTACAACTAATTTTTGAATGGTTGATTTTTATTCCTAGATTCCAGAGGGCTAATCATAGTAAAAGTTTTTATTATTTATACGTACCTTTTCAAATCTAGCAAACCGTTTGAATTTTTATTGTTGTACTTATACGAAAAATAAATTATACTCTGATTGTAGGTATAATTATACTATACTTACTGCAGTAACTACAACTTACCTACTAACATCCAATTAATTTCAATAATCATCATCGTCCAAAGGTCAACTTCACCCATAGCTGGTTATGGATCTCCCGTTGATTGTGATGTCTACCACGAGTCTGCGCTATAGTCTCACCCATATCATCATTCAGTACCCACAGGAAAAGAACATCCCACACACACGTCACGCCCATAAATTAGGTTTAAAGAGACACAATTAAGGTTCTCTAAAACTCAACTACGAACTACTTAGATAATACATTTTTGACTAGTGAAAATACGGAGTTTAAGAGCTACGAGAGAACATCAATTTTGAAATGAAACGGTTTTAAATTCAGACAGAAACATACGGGTACCGAGATAGACATTCGGACTGTAAAGCAACGAAAGAGATCGATCAACGTTTCACATTGTACCAGCAGTAGTGCGCCTCGACACAGCCCCTGACTGTTTTTAATCAGTACAATGCAATCGAGAATAAGATCTGTAGGTGTATAACACGGTTGACGCTATATAGGTAGGTATATGACCAAAATTTACTAGTAATATAAACATAGATTTTAATATTGATTGTAATGAATATTATTTTTCTTCCTACAACGATATTCATTTATTTCTTTGTGAACTTATCGACTAGTTGGTTATAGTTGTAGTATATTAATTAATACGAAGATCGAACACAAAGAAAAACTCCTTCAATCAGACAGGACTTGAACATGGTCTGTGCTATATCAAGGCGACCGCTCTACTAGCAGATATTTCAAATATTTGTATATTACAGATGTTTGTTTTTAGTTTTAACGTCATTATTTGCCTTAGCACCACTTGTGAGAAATCTATGAAAATATTTTCTTCACATGAGTGTTTACTCATATTTTCTTCATTTCACATAGATTTTAATATTAGAACTGAAGTGCAATTAGTTAAAAGGATCTTCCTGTGGCCATTGTATGAGTACCTAGAATTAATTTAAAGACTAGTAATACTAAAAAGTCTGTAGTCTAGTTTTTGGCGGTTTTCAACAACACGTGACAGGCCACGAAGAAATTTCCTTTGCCATTTTCAAACTTCGTTAAAGTTTTTTGTCAGGGAAACCAATGAAAGCATTGAGTTGTGTAACTGACTCGTTGACGAAACTGGTGAATTGAAAAAACTCTCCAGTATCGTGGGTATTCAACATAGAGTACATTATCCACTAATGCTTATTTATTTTAGTGGAATAGTCGTACTTTCCTAATATTTAAATGCTTTTATGATAATATGAGTATTTTTATTAAATAATTCTTAGTCTCATCATGTTTGTACCCAAGTGAATAATAATAATAATAATACTAACGCACACACTCAACATAGCCCCGCACTAGGGAAACCCTGTGTCGCGGGTGCCATGGACACACACATAGACAACCACAAATTACACACAAACTCACCAGAGAAATAAATGTAGGTCATACAAATATTTCGCCCGGCCCGGGAATCGAACCTGGGACCTCTGCGTGGAAGTCCGACATGGTAACCATTCGGCCACGGAGGCAGTTAAAGTTACCCAAGTAAGTAAATACTTATTTTCCGAGTTGTTTCTAGATACGGTAATGTTCACAACATCTAAAACGATATAAAATGTTCACGCTGCATGATATTAATAGTCACTATGAATAATATACTTATTTTTTAAAACGCAATAGACACACATAGATAACCAGAAATTACATCCAAACTCACGAGAGAAATAAATGTAGGTTATATATAACTACATTATTGCAGAGGCCGGGAAGTAAGGGATTGCTGGACGAGTATGAGTTAGAAAGACGAGCGACAGCGAGGCCTTGTAAGTCAAGCGATCCCGTTCCCGCCGAGACATATATAGAATTTTTCTCAAACAATGTGAGGAAATAATAAAAGACTGAAGAGAGGAAGATGTATAATAGAAAAAGTAAAAAAAATATTAATTAATATTAAAAGTAATATTTGACATGTTAGGACAATTGCTAAAAGAAAATGTTATTGTTTTTCCAGGCCATTAATAGTAGTCTGTACTTGTGATGATGTGTTTGAATGTGTATTTATTACTGTATTTTCGTTATCGCCTTCTCACTAGCACTCATTTTCGAGATCAAAATACAAAAAAGACGAAAAATCAATAGAATACCCCATTGAATTGTAAGTCAATGGAATACCCAATCACTTTAGTTTAAATGTTACCGCCGTTTTCTTTTTTTTTAAAGTAAGCGGTACGCGGTACAGGTAGGTATTTTTAATTCTCGCAATTATGAACACTGGGTAGTTGGCTGTATGAGTTTTTCTTTTGCCTGTTTACATAGTTCATTATTAGTAGGTAAATTTAAAAGTTTAGAAAAGAGGACAGTAATGGATTTTTTTACTTACTTTGCAGGCTTTGGCCGGGAAGAAGTCGCATGGTCCATTAATGACAAACTTTCCGTGTTCGTTTTTTGAAAGTAATGTACGCATGGTAACCGTTTGTCCATGGAAGCAATTTATATACTTATTTATATTATTCTTGTTTGTATACTATACTCGATTGAAATAAGAGATAATTTTAATAGATTGCAGGAGGTCTTGATTGCACAAATAGTGTGTGAAGAACGTAAACCTGTCGTCCGCTAACTAAAACACATGTATGTGACAAAATCAGTTTTTGAGATATCAATAAAAAACCATAACCCGGTTTTAGAATAATGAAATTGTTTATTGATATTTTAGCTATGCATCATCAAGGTAAGTTCCGATAATATATGTCAGACACGTTAGTAAACTTTAACTGTTTTTAAATTGAGAATTTTAAGCTTTATTTTGTGCCACATAAAACGGTTATTTGATCACTTGTCACTTAGCCGCGTTTTAGATAGTGTTGCAGATGCTATTGTCATACGAAAATATGCTTTTTGAAATATTTTAACAATAATTTCCTCAGAAAAAGTTGTTTGGACTATGAAAAGGGGACTGCTGACGTCAATGTTCGTATTGTCAGTAGCTTAAATAAGTTGTTAAAAATCTCGCAGTGTATATAGTGACACCTAATTAATTTAATTATAACTAAATAAAATTAAATATTTAGTATATGTCTGAAAATGCTCTGGCATCATTTAATGACCGTTGATCTAATGCCAAGCGTTCGAAGAATATTTGTATTGTTAAAAAATTTAGAAAATCTGAAACCGTTTGTAAAAACGCTTAGAGAAGTTTTTTTTAATAAAACTCAGTAGGTCATTGCGCCAAAACTATAAATCTCAAGTGATTATCCTATAAAAAGGCAAACATTTTCTAGAAGTATGCATTCATTGTCGTCCAATAGACGACATTCTTCAGTCAGCCATTCCACAATGTCTGAAGACCCGTCTTCAGTTTACTAACAGAAACTTGGAGGACTATTCCCAGTAGTGGGTGAAGTCAGGCTGTATTTTATGATGATGATGCATTCATATCAAAATGACATGGTTGCTATGTATATATGTATAAATAGTCAATAGTCACTAGAGTTGTACCTCAAAGTTTACATGAGAGCCGATAGTCACCGACGCATCAAATGTCAAGAATGAGTTACGCAATAATAATAATAATAATAAGCTCATTCATTCGTCTTGAAAACAGTGATACATTTTATAATAAAATCAAAGACAGTATTAATTAACAAGACCAAACGGTTTTTGACTCAGCAGTCGCGGGGAACCCACGGCCTCTGTTATTCTGCCATAACCTTGTTAAAGTACCAAATACCAATACCAAATAGCAACACTAAAATCGAATCAACTCAACTCGGTTTCCAACTACGCTCAGTTATCAACTGAAGCTGCCAAAGCTACAAAATAGCCCTGCTCCGTCTCGAAGGCTTTGATGTTGTCTTGACGGCATATAACTAGTTCAACGGTAGATGAAAAGCGTAATTGTCGCTTAGGATGAGGTGGGTCGTATTAATGTACCTAAATCATTCCAATCTGTTAACCCGTATCTCTCTGTCATTTGCCACATTTATCGTTCGGTGATGGTACTAGTCAGATAGTTCAATAGAGTGTATTGTCTCTTAAGAAAAGTATGGGTCTTAATATTTAGTATTTTGGTAGCACAACTGACAAGTTGGGAGAGATGAAGCATCTAACAAGCTTGCGGGCTTCCCTTTAGACATAATCGGAGATTATGAATATTGTCGGGTAATTTTTCGAAAAATTTCAAATAGTGGAAATTTTACTGGAAAAATTTTTAAAAAATTGGAAATGTTGGGAAAACATAATTCAAAGGCTGTTTGCAAGTTTGCGTGTAATTTGTGGTTGTCTATGTGTGTGTCCATGGCACCCGCGACACAGGGTTTCCCTAGTGCGGGGCTATGTTGAGTGTGTGCGTTATAATAATAATAATTATTATTATATCTATTTTAGACTAATTATTATTATTATTATCATTATTATTCTGATTATTGTTATCGTAGTCTTAAATCTTTAATTACTCAGTAAATTCTTATCAGTATTTTCAATTTGTGACAGGTGTCAATTGTCAAATGTGGAAATATATGGGAAAAATAATGGAAAACTATGTAATTTTTTTCAAAAATTAGAATTTTTAAAAATTGACTTTTTTCCATGACCCAAAACTAGGAGGGAAGCGTAGGTATAGGTACATAATAATGTGAATTTCCTCACAATAAGTAGCTGTACCAAAAACCCCTAAAACGACGACGTTTAACTGTTGTTTTTTTTACGAAAGTTGTTTGGGCGTCTGATATGACACGATAATTTTCGTCGAATCATTATAAAGGGGAAAGAGAGGAGGAACCCAGAATGTGTGAGGTGTATGACTCCTAAAAATGACGGTTTGTAAATTCATCTACTGAAGACAGTATATGAGTACGTATAGAGGCCAACATTGTCTAAAATCAAATTTCTAACAAATTGTTGTGCTTGAATTTCGAGCTAAAAAAACTCGGGATTTTTTTTTTGAACAAACATTACGCGCTGTCTTATTTACAATGGCGGACGTTAGTAACAACTAAAGTAGTTTTTACAATACAAATCATCACTTTGAAATTATGGGAATTAAAAGAGTACTTATACCTACTAAGATGTTTTTATTATATTAATTGATTAAATATAACATTTTCAAATACTTTATTGTCACCTTTGACGACCTCCTTGATCGAGTTGCATGCTCTCTGGTTTCCATGGTGTCGCCATCTCTGAGATCCCGCGTTTGTTCCCCGGTCAATGTCGTAAACTAAGTTTTGTATATTGTCTCGGGTCCGGATGTTTGTAGTACCGTTGTTGTTTCTAATTTCCATAACAAAAGTGCTTTGGTTACTTACTTTCAGGAACTGAAGCACTTATGTTCGTCAGCGTAACGTGTGTGATGTTGTCTAATATTTATATTTATTTACCTCAATACTCACCTTCATACCGTTGTAGTGATGCTATTAAGTTATCAGGCAAATCTGTCACGACTGTAACTTCATTTGAGTGTATTTCTTTTTTAGTTGGGGTGATTTGAGTGCGGATTGAGAGTTTTAAGTTTTGAGTATCTTCTGCGTTCCTCAACTGAACTCGTCTGCGCGTTGATTGAGTGTAGTTTAATCATGAATTGAGATTTTTTGCGTCGTGTAAATTGCTTGAGCGTGGTTTGAATTGTTTGAGAGTTTGTGTTGCTTTTAAACTTTGGTTAGTTACGTTGGGTAAAGTTTTTCTTTTTCCTTTCCTGTTTACAGACAAGAAAAAGCATTTTTACCTATATAATTTTTTATAAATAGATTAAGGCGTACAATTTGAGGATGACTTTTTTATGATGCCAAGTGTACGTCTGGTGGTAAGCGAAACGTTTGTCCATAACAGTTGCAGTGCCGCGCCACTCAGAGCTTTAAATCGCTAAGGTCTAAGGGGCACTGCCACTGCGCCCGTCGTCGTCGCCCTGAAACATAAGTTGACATGTGCCTGTAATTTCACCAGTACCCTTACGCTTCAAAACCGAAACGCAACAATGATCGAGATATTAGTAGTAAAAAAAAACACCATGTGCTAAATAATTTGTTGTTGTGTTTAATGTGTAACGGGACTAACGAGCAGGGAATATAAAATTCATAATGAAATTGGGGACTGCAAACTTCGAAAACGAACTGTTAGCTATTTTACTGGACTACGGCGAAGAAGACAAAGGGTGTGTTATGATTTTAGTAGCGTAGGTACACATTGTGTGTAAGCTACTATACAACAACATGTTGTGTGTAAGCTATTAAAAATTTTCTAATTTACACACTAGTATCAGAGCAGTGTTAAGGCGAATGGGCTTACAACACTAACAGCCTATTGAATTTAATTCTCGATGGAATTTTGGACAGTTTGTGGTCACAACCTGTGTATAATGTAGTGAATAATAATAATAACGCACACACTCAACGTAGACCCCCACTAGGGAAACCCTGTGTCGCGGGTGCGATGGACACATACATAGACAACCACAAATTACACCCAAAGTCACGAGAGAAATAACTGTAGGCTACACAATTATTTCTCCCGGTCCTCGAATCGAATCTGGGACCTCTGCGTGGCAGTCCGGCATGGTAACTGTTCGGCCACGGAGGCACTTAATAGCTTTAAATATCTGGGAATTCTGTATTGCCGGTTACTGGCAATTGTTACTGCTTTGTGTTCGAGATGAAGCGAACGATTACCATCTCAACATATGCAATATCTCGCCACGAAAATATATGGATTAGTATTAAAATAGTCTCTTTAGTTTTCTCTTTTGCGCTTTGATGAGTAAAAGAGAGAGAGCGCGACTTGCGGGAGCGACATAAAGTGCGGCATCTCTATGTGATAATAGCAGTGTTGGCGCTTTAGGTCGCTCTCGCGAAAGTAGCACCCTCTTGTGCTAGCCCCCACAAGTGTGGTTTAAAAATCGCAAAGATCTGAGTAGCACGGTCATTGGGCCCGCCACGCTGAGACATAAGTTGACAAGTCCCGTGTGCCTGCAATTTCACCGGCACCCAGAGTAATTAATGCTCACATTACGGCTTGGTGGAAGAACTCTTTCACTAGGAGCTCTGCTTCTGCTGTGGATGTCTTTGAAAGTGTTATTGTTTTGAAGTAGCACCGACAACCCTTAAGCACTAGCATATACTGTATCCGTGAGCGAACGGTTATTATGCTGAACTGCCATACAGAGGTTCCAGGTTCGATTCCCGGGCCGGGAGAAATATTTGTATGGCGTACATTTATTTATCTCGTGAGTTTGGGTGTAATTTGTGGCTATCTATGTATGTGTCCACGGCACCCGCGACACAGGGTTTCCTTAGTGCGGAGCTAAGTTGATCGTGTGCGTTATTATTATATACTAACAGTCTAACAACCCAAGTACCTAACAGTCTGTAGCTTGTTTATAGAACTATGATAAATACTATTAAATAAGGTAAAGAAATTGAGCACTTGAGCATACTTACTTAGTTTTTGGAAATTCGGTTACAAGCAACTTCCATTGCTGTAGTTGAAAGCAATCGAGGTAGAGAATAAAGAATAAGAGAACGGACACTCTCCGCCCCTTCCTACTTTTAGATACCGCACCACGCCCCGCACATTGCCGGTTACATTACCTGAACGACAATAAGGCTGCCGGCGAGCCGTTTTCGCGCGAAGGCGGCTTTGATATTTGAATATAGTTTTCATTTATTCACTACAAAACTTGTACGTTAATATAAAACGTAATTTTACGTTACTATTTATAATGGTTGTGAAATGTGCTGTGTACGGCTATTTATCATCAATTTTCCGACAGATGAAACGAAGTAATAAAATCTTATGTCTGAGACTCATTCTGTTATTGTTTTCTTAATTTATTTACTGCAGAGTAATATGTATGTATAAAAATACAGATTTATTATATCCATATAACGAGACGCCATGTCCTCGCGAATTTTCTATTCGTATTGCCGACCAATATTACTTAGGTAGTGAATATATATAATTATTAACTAAACTTGGACAAGCAAATTCAAATACCTTGGTTACTTTACTTAAAAGTACATGTTCGAAATATAACATTTTAAGTGCTTTTAATATATTTTTGAAATAAATCTTCAATATTACTCTACTTAGTGAATTAATGAAAAATATAATAATATATCCATATAAATACCTAATAGACATGTATAATTATTAGGATTCTATTAATAGAATCATAGATAACAGATTCGCGTTAGAATTTTCGCTATGTTGCCGCTCTGACCACGTAACGTAATAGTGCGAGAAAGTGATGGGTAGCCCTACCACTTCACGCACACATTTGCGCGTGTGCAGATAGCGCCTTGCTGCATGTAGTAGAAGTAGGTAAACAATTTTCGACCTTTGTATGGAGTGTCCGGGGTGTGACCGAGGTATAATTCCGAGAAAGGTATTATTAGCATATTGTCATGTCAGACTCTCTCAGACATTTTCAGCAAAACTTTTTTGTCCTTTACAAAATTTGTATGCCGAGTTGTATAATTTAGAAAAAAAATTGTCTGTTACAATCTTAGACTTTTCCATCCTCTAAGGTTACAATGCTGTCATTGTGAGACCTTTTTATTATACCGTGTGTTTAATGAAAATTCTATCCAAATTAGTAATATGCGAACACTAATTTGGAATTCAAGCACCTTTTGTAAATTTTCACATAATTACGAAATAACTCGATCATTTTGTAAAAAGCTCTTCATTTAGTATTTCCACGTCAAACTCATTACTGAATGTAAATTAAAATGGTTTTATCGATTCATTGAATTCATTTCGCACGTCCGTAAACTGAACTCGTTGTAACACACGTAACTTTTAATCATACGTATTGGTTTTCGTGGATTTCTTCTGGGCAATTAATTTGGGTCATTTGAAAAAAATATTAACGACAATTATAACTTCTTGTAATAAAAAACCAACCTCAAATGTCTGTGGTTTTATTGAAACTGGTTAACGAAAAGTGGGTAAAATCCGATAAACGAACTCATCCCCTAATTTCGCACCTTTAAAGGTGGAATATTGTCTTCAAATGGGAATGAATCACTACTGAGGTACCCCCTTTCCAACATGAAAGGAATCATCGAAATCTGTTCACAAATGTGTTTGGGTCAAAAACATACAAAAAAATACAGTCGATTTGAAAACATCCTCCTTTTGTGAAGTCGGTTTAAAACACCAGAGATATCAATAAATAGTTCAGTTATTTTGCTCATTAGTTATTACGTTTTATTTCCAACATTTGTTAGGGCTGTCTATTAGTATTAAATGAAATCATTTTATGGTGAGGGTTCTTAAAACCGAGTACCGTGTTTAGGTACTCGGTACTAATAGGGACGAGATTTTAAGACCTAATTATGATTCCATACATTACTTTTTCTACGAGTAAATTAAAATAATGAAACACAACCAATTTAATTAAATGTATATTTTGTTAACAATCCACGACAACAAACTCAAACGAAAACCAAGTAAACGCTATAAAACAAAAACCAAAGAGATAGAATAGAAATGTCCGTGATTGGCCAAGTACCGCTTAGGTATATTTTAACCGATTACGAGACAGTAGAGCGTTTGAGTAGCGTCATATTTGATATTTTTAACCGACTTCGAAAAAAGAGGAGATTCTCAATTCGACTGCATTATATTTTTGTATGTATGTTACGTGATACCTAACTAATTTGTGAACCGATTTTGATGATTTTTTTTGTTGGAAAGAACCTCAGTAGTGGTCCCACTTAAATTTGAACAAAATATTCCACCTCTAAGGGTGGCAAACTAGGAGATGAATGCGGATCGCGCACTTTCCGGTAACCGATTTCAATAAAACTTGGCAAATAGATTTAATTCCACTTTTGAGGTCGATTTTATTAGTACTCGTATAATTAGCAAAAACACGACGTTCTTTTTTTGGAACACATGACAGTTCTATGTACAGAACTTTTCCATCTTCTGACGGAACTATAACGAAATTTTTCAGTTCGGTAGCGAGTACCATAGACAATAGAATTTTGGTTTAGGATCTAAAAATCGCCTTTACATTTATGCGGTTTATGAAATTATAATTGACTCTATAATTGATCGTACGAAAACATAATATTTCACAATACATAAGTTTTCGGATCTTAGCTCCATTATCGTCATGAAACAGTAGAAGGTTGACATGACAGATACCATCTCTTTATTACACACCATAAGAAACAAAGTAGCTGGGAAGCGGAAGGTTGGAAGAAGGAAAATATAATGGCTTCGTAACATCATGGAGTGGACCGGCATCAAGACCGGGGAACAATTGTTCAGGCTAGCTTTGGATAAAGAAAGATTTAGAAAACTGACTGCCGATCTTCAGTAACGGAGAGGCATTTGAAGAAGGAGCTTCATTATTATTCGATTTTTTAAATTCTGATGTAGTTTTGGTATAGAGTTCAGGTGTCCATGATCATTGAATATCGCAAGGCACAAGCACCGAGGTAGGTCTGTGCAATCTGAGATCTTTGGGGCTCGAGTTGAATGTTTGCACGTTTGTAAGCAAAGCTCACTCACGGCTACACAAGCTTGCTTAGTTACTGTCTAATCATGGAGGCAGCTCGTAAAGTCTATAACAATTTGTAACGATGTTTACTAATCTGATTATTTCCTTTGAAAATTGAATGTAACATTGGGCTAATAGGATAGTAAATTAAAGTCAATAAACTTGAAATAATATAATGTGGTCAGTTCGGGACTGCTTTCAGATTATATTATAGATGTAAAGTTCAAGCTTTTTATAGCATTTTGCCAATCTTTTGACACGTGCAACTTGTGGGTCAAGTACACACAAAAAGTGTCTCATGCCCAGCTCATGACAATGGTAAGTGTCGGTATAAACATATTAATTTAAATCAGCGTCGAGATTCGAGATGAGATTATAAATCGATGACTTGTTAGAAAGAAAAGTGGCAGGCTTATATGTGTGTCGGGTTTTTCAACAGGTATATAACAATTTGTATTTCAGTAAAACGCAGAATAAATGAGATATCGAGCTGAAACTTACTCGCGGTGGTCATATAAATGAAATCGAATTCCATTCGTAAATGTAACAGTTGTACTGCACTTGGCATACATTTTACGACTGCTTTTAAAAATGTAATAAAATTATAAATAAATCTAAACATCTGAGGCACTCACACCTCAGTATAATTACAGGTTTCTTACCATTGTATGACTTCTTATTCATCTCCTAAAATTCTCACAAAAACACATAATGTACTCACACACAAAAATACAAGAAACAAAGAAATAACACACCGCTCACATTATACTAAAACGTGGTAAACGATAAAAAAATATATATTACGTACTAATAATGAAGTAGTATGTAAGATCCAAATGAGAAGATAATGTTAACTCTTCAGTTAAGAGTAACTTTCTCACTCATTTTTACATAGTGTGAGTGATGTATGATTTCCTTATGTGTGTCAGTGGTTTATGCATTTTTGTGACAATTAGTAGTACTTAAAAAAGAATAAGAAGTCAGACAATGGTAAGAAACCTGTAAATACTGATGCGAGAGTGTATTTACTTATAGTTTTATTACATTTTTAATAATAGTTGGTAGTTATATTCATCAAGAGTAAATGTTTTTTCATAAAAAATTCTATCATTATTTCTGACAATGGGGGTCTCTTGCCTATTCAATTTTGATAAGGAACGTTAATCTCTTCGTTCATCATATTTATCGACTTATGACTTCCTTAATTAGACGGGTTTTTTAAAATTTATTTTTATCAATGAACGCTTAAGTTAACATTTATTTATCTCCAACTAGAATTCGCTACTCGCTCACAGCGTAAATAAAAATAAACTTATCGACTAATTCAAAATTGAAATTGTTTATCTATTCATAACATTTTCGTTCAAATTCATTCATTCTGCCGTAAAACGTGACAATTTGCATTTATATTACTAGCGGGCGTCATAATAGCAATAGCAAATATAACTTCAACATAAGTATTTTGGCTTCAAATATATTTTTATTATTTATTGCACATGCTACAAACCTAAAAATAGACAACTTGGTAATTTCGCACCCTTGGTATAATAAAGCTGTGTAACAAAGAATCTACAACTATTTACTAATATCAGAATCACATTGATATTTTCGACAATAATCTTTGTAGAATTCATACAAATCTCTTTTTTTACAATAAGTGACGGGACGAGCAATCCGTGCGCCTGGTGGTAAGCTACAGGCCTATCCATAACAGTTTTCTTATCTTCGTCCTGAAGCAATTAGGTAGAAATGATATACGAGGTATTCACTCTAAGATGACGTTATGTGAAATTTCACAACTCTGCTATTTAAGCATATTACAAAATATTATCGACAAATTTCGTTCGTAGAATCTATTAACCTCCCTCCTGAAAAGTTGTCATTTTCAAGATGCGACCTTATTACACCAAGAGCGCTATTTATAGATCACATATATCACATTTACTTTCACGAAATGACAATATAAGTATAACAATACAATATAATAATACGAATAAGATTGCCTTTTAAGAAATTCAGCACTAACATAAGCCTTATTTAATTTATGTATACATAGTTCTTCAAATTATAAGACACACTGTAGTAAATCAGTCTTTCTTTAATTGAATGAGAAATATCTTGGTTTCTAAAGTTTTATTGTGGTATGGTTTAGCCCGCTACGAGATGGTCCGATAACCTTATCAAGGTCGCGGGCGCCATTGGATGTAAGTTCCGCCCGACCGTTAAAAATGGACTTGCTTGTCCATGTAACAATAATAATAATGTATAAGACAACCACACCAGTTACTTTTTCCCTATACTATGAATGCCAGACCATCAGAATTGTTTCTGGGACACTTCCCAGAATACCCAGGATATGCCCAATTTACAATAGTTCATTTTCCAAATTGGGCCTATCGGCAATCGAACCCGAGGTCTCCGCATCCAACGCGTGATCTCCATTTTCAATTTCAAATCAAATTTCAGTAGCGCCCTTTGAGTTTTCAATGATTTTCCTTGATTTTTCAGCAAATTCACATGTCATAAATTATTTCTTTCAATGTTGGTCTGTGAATGACATAAATACGACAACAGACGTTTGTTTAACTGCCTCCGTGGCCGAACATGGACCGTTGTATGATTTGTTGGCATTGCACTTTAGAAATGTTTCATTCCTTTTGAAACCATCTTCGTGATGAATTAGTCTACTGAGATTGAGACAGGTCGCTATTCGAGAAAGCCATCGAATTCAATGAAGTTTCTTGTTACTTTTAAATAAGTACACTTTCTTTCTGTGATAAGTTCTATAGTCCTTTGCTTCGGTGTATTCTGCATGTTGATCTTTTATTTTTGGTTTCGATTGTCAACTTTAGTAAGGTTTTCCATTTCCACCTTACGTTTCTTAACGTAATGAGGTGCAAGAAAGGAGCCTTCTCGCAATGGCATATTTATTCATGTCCTCTGTACAACGGGTGCACCACGATGGCAAACATGTCCACTCTTCAGTATGGGGCTACTAATTCTGGCGTATACAACAATATTGTATATGCCATCGATACGCTAAGAAGGAGATAGCAATTCATCATCTACATAAAACACAATCTGAATATCTTAGATTCAACTCCGTGAATATTCCATATAATACTAGAGACACTTATATCAGCTTTCAGCCACATTTCCCGGAAGTTTTTCTACACTGGTAACAGTGCTATACAAATGGAAGAACAGATACAATAATAAGCCGACACAGATTATAAAGAATACTATGCAAAAGCAGACAACACATTCAGAAAGGTAAATCTTGATACGGTCCACATTGCTGATTCGATTTCGAGGAATTTCATCAACACTAGAATAAGTCCACATAGGCATTTGGATTATTTGTGGAGTCTTCTGAAACAAGAAACGAGAAATTTTAATTGTTGCGGAGAAAGTCCGCTACGCCAGAAACGAGAGACGCAATGAATATTTTAGTTTTATACGGATTTAAGTACACACACTGTTGATTTGTTCAATTTTTAACCAACTTCAAAAAAGGAGGAGGTTCTCATTTCGACTGTATGTTCTTTTTTTGTATGTATGTTACGCGATAACTCCGGTATTTGTGAACCGATTTTCATGATTCTTTTTTGTTGGAAAGGGGGTACTTCCATAGTGGTCCCATTTCATTTTGTAGAAAGTCATCCACCTCTAAGGGTGGCTGTTTACGCATGAAGATTCATTTTTATAAATAGCGCTTAACTTTAATTCAGGAGCAATTATTTTAATGGTTGATTTTGCTATTTCTCCAATTCAAGGCATTTTTCTCTCGATATACATTAAGTAGTGAGAACCGATTTTTATTATCTCCAGTGTTAAGTCCTGTATATTGGCGAACTAAGGGATATTTCAATAAAACTTGGCAAATAGACGTAATTCCAAGTACTTTTGAGGTCGGTTTTTTTTAGTACTCTGTACTGAGATTATATAATTAATGTTTAGTCGATTTCTGAACGATTAATATGAAGTTTGCAATCAGGCCATAATTTCTTTCTTCATTTTTACGATGTGCTAGGAGTCAGTAGTATTACAACCCTAGTGATAAAATTAAATTAAAAATAATCAAATTTACAGAACATACCAGAATATTTAGGCGGAACATTAGTAAAATCCTTAAAATAATGCAGAATTTAAAAAAAATCTGATCAGTTGTTTTTTGAATCTTCATTTAATTTTAGGACTTTTGTCCTAGAGAACAAGCCAGTACTTATCATAACCTTATTGTAATAGTCATGCAATTTACAGTAAAAGTGGCGGCTAGTTACTAAGTTCTATTTGTTAATTTGAAAAGAAAAAGAAGTTGCGTACTGTCTTTTTTTTTCATTAATTTGTTTTAATTTCCTACTAATACAGGTTTGTCGAATGGTTCGAAATTGATTTTGCGTTCTTGTACATTTTCGTAAACTTTAATTGGAATAGTTTTTTGTTCATTAAACCTTGATTTAATCAATGTTAAATTGTTGCAATTTTCAAATTTTCATTTGTTTTAGCTTTGTCGCAAAATCGAAAACACATGCATTTCGTTGAATTGCAATTTTTTCAGTAACGGTTGCGTCGGCCGCTATATTTAATCTCAAACCTTAAGATAATTTGCTATCTGAGTTTGAATAATCAATCCAAATCCAATTTTTACTATTTTAATAACCGATCGATGGATCGTTATTCCGATCTTTTGTTTCAATCCATCTGTGGGATTGGAATTTTTAGATTGACATTTGTGTGGTAGTGACAGTTGTGCGCTTTCAATATTGTATTCGATCAGTGTTCGATCTATAATTCAAATTCAAATTCAAATTCAAAATAATCTTTATTTCATAGGTAAGCATTATTACACTTGAAATCGTCACAATATTAAACTCTACCGCTCATTCGTAAGGCAGATTCCCCTGAGAAGAATGAGCAAGAAACTCTAGGGGTTGCTCTTTGTAAATAACATTTACAATATATTTTTTTTATTATTTGAAACATCAGAGATCGAGACTACCTCCATGAGCTAAACGGGTAACTACCACGGATTTTTGTCATCCAAGTACGCAGAAGTTGTATAATAACCTTTAGTATAAAGTTTTTGTTTCACTATAGTTTTAAACCTCGTGTAAGGCAAATTCTGTATATCAACCGGAATCTTGTTATAGAAGCGTATACATTGCTCCTTAAATGATTTTTTGACTTTGTGAAGACGACTATCAAGAAAAGCTAGTTTATTTCTATTCCTCGTATTAATGTTATGTCTGTCACTATTTTTCATAAATAAATTACTATTCCTTTTAACATAAATTACATTCTCATAAATGTATTGTGAGGCTAGTGTAAGAATGTTAATTTCCTTAAACTTATCTCTCAAAGATACTTTGGGGCCCAGATTGTAAATTGCCCTAACTGCACGTTTCTGCAGGACAAAGATTCTATTGATATCGGCGGCATTACCCCAAAGCAAAATGCCGTACGTCATTAGACTGTGAAAGTAGCTGAAGTAAACCAATCTAGCGGTTTCGACGTCTGAAAGTTTCCTTATTTTTTAATCGCGTACACTGCAGAGCCGAGCCGTTTTGATAACTTACTTATATGGGGACCCCATTGCAATTTAGCATCTAACGTTATACCTAGAAATACAACTGTATCCACAAGATTCAATTTTTCGTTTCTAACTACAATGTTTGTAACCGTCGCTCTAACATTGGGTAATGTAAATTTCACACAATTTGTTTTTTTCTCATTAAGAAGTAGGTTATTAACAGCAAACCAATCAACTACTTTAGATATAGCATTGTTCACATCGTCGTAGGAACATTGGTGCCTTTTAACTTTAAATAATAAGGAAGTATCATCAGCAAACAATACTATCTCATGTTTTACACCCTACATAAGGCTAGGTAAGTCATTAATATAAACTAAAAACAAAAATGGGCCTAGAATTGAACCTTGAGGGACACCCATGCTAATTGCAGATCCTGACGATCTCGTACCGTTAACATCGACCCTCTGTACCCTACCACGCAAATACGATTTAAGAAGGTCGAGATCACGTCCCGCCACACCATAATGGCGAAGTTTCCTGACCAGTGTATCATGGTGCACACAATCAAAAGCTTTGGAAAGGTCACAGAATACACCAATAGCATCATGTGAGACTTCGATAGTAGCGATCCTCCAATTTTGACCGATTGTACTGAGTAATCGTGTGAAAATGGAAATTATTTTTAAGTGATAGCGACTGATGTTGAGCAATTTGCTCAGTTATCGGACTGGGATAATGGCGACAGCGACCAAGAGCAGCTTGTGTCCTCAAGAACGTTTAGACGTTTATACGCCTAAAAGTTTATACTTCATGGCAAGTTTAACTGACGATGAATTTACTTTCAAGTTTAGACTAAACAGAACATCAGTTGAATTTGTTTTGAATGAAATAATGCCATTTATCAAAGTCAAATCAACACGGTATTTTTATAATTTGGATTATTTTTTCACGTCACGAATACGAACAAACATCAACAAAACTTGACATTAACATTTCGCCGCCGCGCGTCGTCCCTTGATTTTTTTCCATCCTATATGGCCGTTCCGCTCGTTTGACAATAGACGTTCTGTTCTGGACAATAGACGTTCCGTTCTGTTCCTCGAAACACGTCATTCTTGACGTACTTACGGTTTAAATATTTTATACTTGAAAGTTTGCAATTAATTTATATTTTTGCCAAAAGCACATGTATAAGTAAATTAATCTTAGAAACATAACTACCGTTTTATTCACTAAGTCATGTAATGAACTTTTACTCCGATTGCGTGGAACTAAACGTCATAGAAGGAGTAAATTTACGACCGGTCCTTTTTTTTAAGAGCGCTAGTGCCGAGATTGACATATTAAAATACAGATTCGGCAGCAATTGATGGATCGAATAAAATCTGGATAGAAAACAATCTTAGATTCAGGATCAAATATAGAAAGCGGCCGGTCGATGTTAAAAGATGTTAATTTAATCGCTACCTTTCGACTAATTCTAGTTTGTTAAAATATGAACTAGTTTATATTCTCACACTTTTTTGTTCTACTAAATGTGCCGTTGTGTATGTAATAATTAAAGAACCAACCTATATACCACCAATACTTTTGAATGGAGTAACTTTGAGGTGTGTTGCACAATTTAGGTGCTTGGGTCATATTTTGACACAGGATCTAAAGAATGAGGGAGACATGAAGAGGGAGCGCAGGGCGTTGTCGGTTCGAGGCAATATGTTGGCTCATAGACTCACAAGGTGTACCACTGTAGTGAAGTTCACACTCTTTCGAGCATACTGCCAGAGCTACTACACATGTGCTCTATGGTCCAACTTTACGCTGAGATCGCATGGCGCCTTGCGAGTCCAGTATAATAATACCTTCAGGGCCTTCGTGAAGCTTCCCCGTTTCTATAGCCCAACTGGCATGTTTGCGGGTGCTGGCATGGATGATTTCTGTGCCATCATGCGCAAAATGTCCACTTCGTTAGTACGAAGGGTGACGGGTAGCAGAAACGAGATCCTGAAGATGATAGCAGACAGGATGAATGCAGCTGTATTCCGGAGGTTCACTGAGTTGCATGTTCTACGTGTGAGTCAGTGAACCACCTGGGCGGCTGGGTTCGTCCTGTTTGTTATATTTGTAAGTAATTATTAATATTATTAGGTATTATTTTTGTAATTGAGTACTAATACTAATACTAACATAGTTATAAGGTGTCATGTTACTAACTTACTAACTTGTAAGGACTACATTGTCTGAAATATTTTTTTATTTATTTATGTACACATACAAACATTACATTGTGTTTCTATTTGTAAATATAATATCTGTCAAGTTAAAAACATGTATATAAGATATAATGCCTATAAAATTACACCTATAAATAGATAACGTCCGAGTGAGGTCAGTAAACTATACCACAAAGTATTTTAGTAACAGCTACCGCTCTCTCATAAAGGCCTTGCGGATTGTACGTTTTTATGTGTTGTTATTATCAATGACATTGTGATTGGAAATAAACGTTTATTATTATTATTATTAATTGTTACTCCGTGTTAAAAGGGACATAATCATCAACCCATTTATGCGTCCCACTGTCGGGTAGGCGAGGGTTCAGACCATAGGCCGTTACGCTGGTCGAGCCCGTAATGCGGGATTAGGATTTCACAAGTTTTCCAAGGGTTGTGACCCTTCTTCGACGTGCATCACGATGTTTTCTTTCACCGGAATGCTCATGGTGAATTTGAAATGAAATTTCGCACACAAATTCCGAGAGTCCAAGTCAAATCATTAGGTTGCTATGACTTCTAAAAAGTTGTTAAGGGGGTGCGAAAAATACAAATATATGAACATTTGTAGTGGTTACCGTATATATATATATATATATATACCTGCACATTTTAGCAGTAAAAAAGGTTGGGAAATGTTGTGGTGTTTCAACTAAGGTACATACATGATTACTTACGTACGTATATATAATACGTTCATATATATGTAAACACACACAAATGTGTGTGTGTAGATATGTGTGTGTCTATATATACACACACATATCTATATATACAAAGGTTAGGAAACTGCGAATATTGAAAAGTAAACCATTAGGTCATTAGCCTAAAGTACCTATAATAAAATATTAGGCCTTAGAATCTATTGTTAGTTTACGTTTCATATCATTTTGGAAGTATCCATTGTCTAAATCCACGTAAATACCTTATCTCAAAATAATAAGGACTACTTGCTTTGATTTCCTAGGGCCTAAGCATAATTTATTAAGTGATGCAATTTAATGTAATAACGAACGTTATAACATTAGTATTTAATATTATAATGACAGTTAATCCGTGTGCGTATTTCTTTATGATTTTTGTTTCTAGTATTAAATGCGCAAGATTTTAAATCTGATAAAACATGCATGTGATTACGATACTGAGAACTGGATTACTCGATGTATATTTTATGGTAAAGTGGATTTCTACGGAGTTTAAAAGTATCACAATCATTGTAATATAGTTTAATAATACGATCTTAGTTATTCAAGAAATCTACTAATCCTAAGTTATAAAAATTAAATAAATATTGCGAACTAACATCTTTTCGAGAGAGACCGGTGACACTATACATTATTTACGTTATGTACAGCGTACAGCATTAATCAATCTCATTTTGATTATTTAGAATTAATTATTGATTTATTAGTAATATATAAGTACATAATTAAATATACATTATGTGTACCTCTTGGGACAGCTAAAACTGAGCAATGATCTGATAGTTCTCGAATAAAAATTGTAATAAAACATTATCCAGCGTATTCGACAGAGCATTACCAAAGCATACGTATTGTTGCTATTTGTATACACCGTGACGCTATCCATACATACATATACACACATACATCATAACCTGCACGTAATTTTATGACACGAACATAAAACACGGCACTCAGTAAATAGAAAACTGTGAAGAAACTCACGTGAAGAATTTAAAGTAGAAATGATCCGGACATTGCAATTGTCAGCCTCACTTTGTGTATCATGATATGCATGACGCATATGTCCAAAGCGTCATAATCGCAACGATTTTTTCCTTGTTTTTCAATTATGGCACTCCGTCACACACGTCCGACTTGGATGCAAGTTTATAAACGTCTGGTATTATGTAGCAAAGCCTATTATGTTTGGGCTCAGTACAATACTGATAAACGTATTCATTCTTATTTTGATGCTTTGTTTTAAATACATATATTTGCAGTTTTTAAGAAAGGAGATTACTTTTACAAATATTACGTTACGTTCAAGACTATGATAATAATTGAGTCAATAAGGTTTTGTTGAATTTATTGTTTTGGAGTAAGTGTGTATGTGAGTTAATTACATGTGCGGTATTTAATTAATTTCGATTTTACTGGTTGGCATAATAACAATAAAATTTGAGTGCCAGCTGTTTTATCGACTTGCAAAAAAAGCGAAAGAGAAAAGCTAAAAATTTGTTATAATGACGTTAGTTGAGTATAAGCGGTAATTTGTTATCTTTGTTCCGTACATTTGTAAAGATTTGTCGATTTTTATTGTGCAATTGTCAATATTATATTGAATCCGAGAGCCATGAAAGCATTTTCGCTAAAAGCCGAGCAGCAGATATGTTTTCGTATAATGTTAAACTTATTTAGTTAAAAAGTAATAATGTATCATCATCATTATCATCACCATCATCATCATCATCAACCCATCTAAATGTCCCACTGCTGGGCATGGGTCTCTCCATAGGCGAGGGTTTAGGCCATAATCAGCCATCTTGGCCCAATACGGGTTAGGAACTTCACATGTTTTCCGAGGGTATGACGAATAAATTGCATTTTATCTAAAATTTTTTATGTAACATGTCTGTATCCAACAATTTTAATTTCAACATGCTATTGTAAACTGCGTAAAAAGGGTTGCAATCTGGCATTTTTATGCAAATGAACTCACCCTGTTTGTCGTTTTGATTGTAAAACGATCGATATCCACGCTTGCGCTCGCGTCTCACGTGTTCATTTATTCTTTATGGTTCCAGTGAATTGGCTCTTTCAACGAAAATGTGCGCTTGTCAATAAAGTAATCTTTGTTGAATGTTAATTGAAAGGTGATTGTCTACCTATCAGTATATATCGACTACTACTGATTGCATAATTTGCGCGGATGTTCGTAGCGAAAATTATATTGAAATATGAAATTATGAAATAAAATATTAACATTTTCGTAGAATGTACTTAACTATGTATATTTATTATTTTGATAATATACAGGTAAGGAACCTTAAAAGCTTAAATATTATAAATAAAACTAGGCTTTTTCACTTATATGAATAAAATTGGGTCCCCGCGGCAAGGTGCCCAAGATGCTCGCAGCGTTCCCCCTTTGTACGGCTATGGTAATGCGTTAGGCATGGTAGCTGCCGGCCCTTAGGTTTCCCAGATAGTCTATTAATTTTTTAGATAAAATGTTTTTTTTTCATTCACTAGAAATGCCCGTGTTATAATGAAAATAGCATCTGAATTATCTACAAAAGAAAGTAAGATTGTTGAGTTCTTGTTTGAAATGTATCATATTGAAATATCGTGATATCATGTAAGTACAGGCATGTTTTGAATGTTTTGCAGCGCATCTGAGAAGTTATATAACTCATAATAAATGCTTTGATCTCAATGTTAAGTACTTATAATTGTAGGACATTTGTATCATCCAAGCATGCTATGTTATTTTAAATGGTACATCTAACAAAACACCGACTATAGTAGAATGCGAGCAAAAGAATTTAAGTTTAGCTGCATAGATGCTGTGTAGTCGTTATATGGCAAAATTAAAAACATTCTGGGAACCGTAAAGTAAATCTCTGGAATGAAATTCCTATTTCCCTTGCTTAACCCCCGGCACCGGTGACGTAGAGAAATGTAAATTCTCATATGCGAAATACGGCTTTACATCAATGACACAAGGCTTACGAGTAACTTATTACTCGTACTTATATGGGATCCGTGAATAGTTTTTGGAATACACATTCGATGTATAGAAAGAGCACTTGAAATCTCATAATTTTGTTGTTTATCGTTCTTATCTAAAGGAGCATAGAGTTAAATTTAAAACTTAATGTCAAGCTTCATATGCTCTTGACCCTGCGTTATAGAAAAAAAATGTCGTCTTTGTTTTATTATTTGTAGATAAGCAAAAGTTTGTAAAAGTAAATTTAATAACTCCGTATGACCAGTCATATGTTTATTAAAATAAATAAAACAGACCTCATATTATGTGCAAATGGGTAAAAGTGAACAATGTTTTAATATTATACCACTACTTATGAAGTGTCAAATGGTTTCTTTCTTGTTTACAGACGTAAAGTTTAATCAACTTATTATTTGTCATTAAGATTGTAACGTTACCTTATTGTCTACTGTCATATACTTGCTTAATATCTTTATTATGTACAATCCAAATTAAATTTTCACTTGTATATTTTATCACTGCATATGAAAATACGTTGTGATAAATACGAAAGTATACGACTACAATGGAGTTTAATATTTTTATCTAATCAAGCATTTAATACTTCCTTTCTGTGTGAAGATTTGGCCGCATTACAATACGCATATTATATGAGTTATTGTAGGTATAGTAATATTACAAGTTGGCTTTGTATTTTCCATTTTGTGTATTTGCACATATCTAACAATATGGAAAGAATATGTACACCTATCCAAATAATGAACGTATACGTAATAAGCGAAATTAATACTGGCAAGTTATACTTATGTTAGTACTGTAGCTGTATATGCGGTAACGCTATCCGCCGCATTGATTTTCCATTTCCCAATGAAAGCCTAAAAACGTCCGGTCAAAATCCGGTCCAATTTGGTAATTTGAATCCATTTTGTACGCGTGGATTATTTTTGGAGCACTATCCAGTTTGCTCCGAGCGGATCGCACCAGCCATATGCTAGGGTAAATCACATTAATAGACCCATGCGGCTTACAGATGCACCCCTCGTAAACTACTAACTATACAAAAATCTGTCTTAACGCCTTAACAAACGGTTTATTGTAGCTTAAATATGTTAAAGTAAGGAAAAAAATGGTGAATGAGTCGCAGGCGGTGTTTCTGCTTCATTCTGTGTGTAGTTCTCGTGCGATTTGATGCTTTCGTATTTGGTGGTGTAGTTTTTATAATACAAGGTGTAACGTGAGTGTTCGCAAGGTTTTCTTGAGATAACGAAGGGGCCGTAAGGTGGGTCTTTATATATTTTCCTTTCAATATCACCTTTATTAATTGACGAGTGATACAGACTAGATCGCCAAGTTTTAAAGCGGCCATGTAGTAAGGAAGAGACATAGTTTTCCTTAATATTTTTACCGGTTATTGTACCTGGTTAGTTAATGTCATATTTCAATGATGTGAGGTTATTTCTAAATATTCTGTATCCACTAATTTTATATAACAACCTTGTCGTAATAATAGCGCTAATAGGGGTCGCTACACTGATCGACACGGATTCGCATTGCAGAAAAGCCTTTATGTCCATTCAATAAGAGCGAAAAAACGTTGCGTGTTTCCTTCGGCTCGGATCGCCGACGCGATATGCACAACCTCACTTTGGCTCTTATTACATGGGCATAAAGTTTTTTCTCAACGGTTCAAGGCGATTCCGTGTGAATAAATGTGGTGAGTCCCTAAATAAGTAGATACAAATTATGTTCTAGAGTTAAATTCAACTCTATGTTGCTTATGATAAGGACGGTGCAAAGTCCAAATTTAATGACTGAATGAATGAATTAAATATTCTTTATTGCGCGTTAAAATTACAATGACAACACAAAACAGTAATGTAAGTATCACAGAGTAAACCAATGTACAACAGGTGACCTTATTGCTAAGTAGCAATTTCTACCAGGCAACATTAGGATAGAAATGTAAGAGTTGGAAAGGGGGGTGCAACTATAGAATTGTAAAGTTTGATGTCCTGTTGACTACATCTTAAATTTATACAGGTTGGAGTGCAGTTTAAATATGACAGTGTGTGTAGTATGTATCTATTGATCTTGGTCATTACATTGGTATCAGTCATAGATTGTATTTAATGTTTGTTATTATAGAGACAATGAATGTAGTCATTGTAAATAATACAACATCTGCCTTAGCGGAAGATCTTTGATTGTTTCTCATTATTTCCCTATTTCTCTCGGTGAGATGTTTGACCTAGATTATCGTGTCGAGTTTGAATTAAAAATCTCATTTGCAATGAGGTGTTCTTTCTAGAGGAAAGAGGTAGAAAAAACCATAAAGTTTGCATGTAGTGTCAGTGTTTTTTAATGATATCAAGTGACGCGACTAACAAGTCGTGCGCCTGGTGGTAAGTGACACGCCTGTCCAAATCAGCTGCAGTACTACTCAGAGCTTTAGATCGCAAAAATGTGAGGGGCATTGCAGGCAAGTCCCATGTGACTGTAATGTCTGGTGACTCAACGCATATTTACCCTTCAAATCCAGAACCAGTAATACTTGCCGGCAGAAATAGGTTAGGTGGCAGTACTTCCCTGGGAGAACTATATCACAAGGAGCTTTACTACTTCTAATGTGTATGACTTTGAAAATGTAGTTGTCTAAATAAACGGTACATAAATATTATATAAGGGCATAGACAACCCTTAAACACTAAGGGTGCATTTATTCGATACGAATTTCATCGCGCTCACCCCGCGCGGTCAAAGAGCGGTGTCCGAGTTGCCGCCGCGCGGCGACCGCGTGCGTCTAATTGTCATGGTAAAATAGGCTCTATTTGTTTAGCATTTACGTTTTAATTTAAATGACCGTTCCGGGCACGTGGGCTAACCTGGCTTGAATTTGGTCTACGCGGCGGCTCGCGCGTCTCGCGCGCGGTAATTTTGTTAAGAGGAATTTAAATGTTGTTCCATAATAAATAGAATTCAGATTCGCCATTAATGTACATGAAGGCGTGGTAACAGGACGGTCATCGCGCGGCGGCCATAAGAGTGTACTGGGAAGGCTATCTCACTGTACGTCGGTAACTAGGCTCACAAGACCGATTTACTAGAGGTGGCTTGGCCGCACTGAAAGGATGTTAGCAGGAGATAATTTAGATACGACCTTTGTTTAAATATTAATTTTATTAACAAATTGATAGCTATACTTATTTATTGAATATCATATATATATATATATGTACTAATAACATAACTAAATACTCTCCGTGGTAGCCTGATGGTTTGACCTACTGCCTCTCAAGCAGAGGGTCGTGGGTTCGAATCCGGGCTCGCATCTCTGAGTTTCTCGGAAGTTGCTTTTCGATGAAGGAAAACATCGTGATGAAACCTGCTGATCGAAGAAGGTTCACAACCGTCGGAAAACGTGTGAAGTTCCCAATCCACATTGGGCCAGAGTGGCGGACAATGTCCTAAACCTTCGCCTGAGAGGAAACCCGTGCCCAAGCAGTGGGATGTATAAAAGGGTTGATGATGCACTAAATACTAGCTATTTTGCTCCTTGTGAAAGAGTTCATCCAGGGAAATATTACCACCTTACCTATTTCTGCCACCAGCAGTAATGTGAGCGTTATTCCGGTTTTTTATTGTTGTTGAAGGGTAAGAGTGCTGGTGAATTACAGGCCCATGTGACTTATTAACTTATATCCTTGGGTTGGGACGGGACGGGCGCAGTGGCGGTGCCCCTCGGATCTTTGCGATTTAAAATCCTAAGAGGCACTTTACCTGTTATGGACAAGCATGCCGCTAACTTGTTATAAAAAAATAGTTATTAATATAATTTTAAATTAAATAGTGTTTAAAAGTGTATAATAGAAAACTGACAGTTTTTATTTGTAGATACCGCGTTTCGTTGCCCCTGTACGCAAGGAAAAGTGAAAATAAGTACCATAATTTAATATGCAAATTTGTTTCAGAATGATACCTGATCCACCCCAAGAACAAAATACATCTCCAAGACCGAGCAATATTACAGCTCACATCCTCCACAGAACGTTACTGGAGATTTTAGCAAAGGATCCAAAATACCGCGATATAATAAGCAAGGAGCAAATCAACAAGTTGCTAATAGATTACGCCTACAGAGGATCCAATATTAGATACGTCAGTGGAAATGTTTGATATGGGGAAATTTCTGCATTAGCTTAGAAGTAAATTTTCTCGTGTGCAAAGTTTTTTCGCACTCTTGGTGTAATAAAGTCATATGTGCAAAATTACAACATTTCAGGAAAGACGTTTAAATATTCTATGAACGAAATTAGTCGATAAAAGGTTTATGCTTAAATAGGAGAGTTTTGAAATGGCACATTAACAATTCGCATTTAATAGTAATAATAATAATAAAGAGCTTTATTTATCTTCATTAAAATAACAACAATTTAGCCTTAAATAACATTATTTAAGGCTAAATTGTCGTTATTTTGAAGTAGCGCATGTAGATAAAAAGGTTTCAGCTGTTTATCATACTACCTTTTTGTTGAAATTTTTGATAAAATTATCACAAATATATGCAATTTAAACTTAAAGCTATGATTATATTGTCATGATGATACCCAAGTCACATAAAATATTCAAATCAAATCATTTATTTCTCTGTGATACACAGGATAGAACAAGAATGAATTTTGAATCACTGTGATCCGCCTTATGGCATACAAAGTTTTCTTAGTTTTAATATTCAATTTTTAAATACTCTAATTTGAAGTTTCATGTAGTTCGTTATTATTATTATAACTTTCATGCGATGAAACATTTCTGATGATCACATGTTGGTTTATTGTACCAAGCGTACGATATTAAGATGTGAAACGTTATTCACATGCATATCAAATCCGTTACAATATAAAAACAACGCCTGGTAAGGGTTTCGATATCAAGTAAACACGGTTGGCAATTTTCAAACAGAAAATACATCGTGACAAAAATATCCTGGCGAACTACAATGCAACAAATATAAACAGACTGTAGGGGTTGGAAACGGTTATACCATTGCTGACGTCAATAAAAAACTTTCGATGAAGTCCTGAGGACTAGTAACTTTTATATCAAGCAAATCATTTACGGAACGATATCATCAGTATCTGTGACGGTCGGTCTTATATAAGTTCTATAAATCTCTCAGAACGTTATTTATTCAGTTAAGATCTTAAAGAAAGAACTGCATCGATGACGTCATATTTCTAAAAGAAAATAAGGAGTGGTATAAACAATATTTCATTTTTCGGACATTTTTTAATGTGTAATACCTTGAAGAGAAAGAAAATCGGAAACTCTCCGGAGCCATTACAGTAGAGCGGCTTTTCACTTCGCTTCAATTTGTAAGACTTATTCGCCCACATACTTTATGAGAAACATTAAGTGTCTTTGCTACGATTTTTCTTTTTCAATTTTTTTAAACAACACATACAACTGACAAGATGACAATAACGAAGAAAAAGACATCAAAAACATCAAACTGCTAAAAAGACTATAAAAGATTTGTAGTGACTTGCGATTCGCTACAAATGGCTATACTTATTGATTTCGTTTTAAATTTGTACAAGCTTTACATTTTTTTTAAATATATGGCTAGAAGTAAAATATACGAGTACGTCAGGTATCATTGGTTTCCCCTTCAATCGTTACGCGGATGACTCATAGCTTAATTTGTGAGGTTACCTATTTCCCTTTGAGTTGTCTGTCATTCGTAAGTTAGAAAATGTTTACTGGCTACCTCGGCAAAGGAATGCAAAGAAAGAGAGAAGAGGTGTAATCATCATACCTTTAGGTAGCTAAATAGCAATTAGCCAATTTTGTTGTAATGTCAATTGATACCAAAATTTAATAATACTCATTTATTTTCTAAATAATTTATATTTATGTATTTTAATGTGAAACGAACAGTGGTGTGAATTCTGTGTACGAACCATAAATTAAGTGTAACTTTTGGCAAGATAAAACCTTTTGGAAAAGCATTTTGTTTAAATTTTTAGAAATATTTAACGGAATTTACACCGTTGATTGTATAACGCCAAAGTGTCTAGTCTAGATTTAAGTTTTATATGTACAAAGGAAAAAAATATTTACGAGTATTTCTTTATAATTTGTCACTTAACCTTTTATATTTAACATACTAATGATAATTTGAAATAAAAACATCGTAGTTTCATATATAGACATTTATTTCACAAAAAAATTCCATGTCCAACCAATTTTTTACCTGTTTAAAGTAAAATACAGAGCAAAGTAATTTTGTAATACTACACAATCAGTAAATGTTACAATGTTTAAATATTTATATTAATACTACTAACTACGTTCATTATTCCATACGGAACAATACGAATTAAATAGGAAAAATTCATTATTGTCCTATTAAAATTTTTTAAATATCATAATTTAATTTATTAAAAGCTACAATAACACAGCATGGAAATAAATATACAGATATCAACATAACAATGGCAAGAATTATTGATTGGACGTCTTCTTAAATTCGACGTTAACATTAAATTGACTCTTAATTATACTCCTTAATCTTGACTAGATAGTGACTAGAATGCCCTGCCGGGCCACCTGTTGATTCCGTTCAGTAACTGCACACAAAGTACGCATAGTCAATTTCTTAAAAACCCGAGCCCTTGAAGGAAAACGTGAAGGGAAATTTTTAGACACGTGAAGCAAAACACGAAAGACACTTTGTAAACAAGGAACACTGTAGTTTAGAAGTGAAGGTCAGGTGCGGAGAGATTAGTTTCTTTGGGGCTCCGGGCCCAGCATTGCTCAGGCCACCGACATCTCATCAATCCCCCGGAGCAGGCGCGAGCGCAGCCTCGCGAACATTGGGTGGTGCGGTGGTATGCCACGCCCGTGCAGGAAACGCAGAGTCTCTTGAGCGCATACCAGAAATCCAAGCTGCTCCGGATCCATATCCACAGGTACCGAGTCCAGAAGAGGGTCTTCATTTTCATCACCAAACACTTCATTCTTCACAGGGTCTGCCTCGTCATCAAACGCCGGTTGGTTGTCGACAGAAATTCGCCCGGTACGCCTTTTCTTAGGGGGACTATCGCCCTGGTGCAGCGTAGGTTCGCTGCGAGAACGCATGCGACAGCGTCCACTCTTAGAATCGCGTTCAACATCGGGTTCGTGTTTACGTTTACTCGTCATTGCTTGTCGGTCGGCGGCGGGATGCAGACTGCCAAGCTCACAGGGAATGGAAGGGTCTCGCTGCGTTACACGGGCGCTTGTTTTCTCGTTCACGCGACGCGACGGCAGGTGAGCGAGTTAGAGCGAGACGGGGAGGCCAGCTGCAGCGGGAACAGCTGGGCGAGCAGATGCAGGGCGCGGGGCACACACGCTTTGTTTGATAAAGTTTATTCGGGGAAATAAAACTGTTAGCCGCGATTGCGCGAGTCGGCGGGGCGAGGTGCGGCGCGCGGGGGCGGACGAGCGGACTGGCCCGGTCGGCAGCTGCGGCGCATCTGCCGGGTTCAGGTGAATTCCCGTCTCAAGGTGCCGACATCGAGCAATTATCCCGTAGCCTCTGCTAGTGGCCAATTATGTAAACAAAGCCTCCGTTTCGCCGATCCTATATAATCAATGTAGTCCACTGAACAGGCACATTAGGGTTCACTTTCGGTGCAAACTCTCGTCTGTTGTGTACATAATAGTATGTACGACTATGTAGGTAAATTGTAAAAAAATCAATACTCCGGTTTATGTCCGGGAAACGAGCTGCCGTCGACAGTTATAGCTACCTGTTAGCTAGGATTCCGCGTTGCGTAGGTAATTAGTTTTGCAGTGCTTTTTACCGCTATAGGGATAATTTGCAGATTGTTGGCAAAACTTCACTAATGAGGGTCTGTCTGAGTGTACCTCTTTTCGTAGAAGCTATTGAAATGTTATTGAATTTCGTAGAAGGCGCTATTGAAATTGGAATATAATTACCAAACCAACACTTGACATTTCTTTAAGACAAGTGACGTTCTTTATGAACTTCTTACAGGAAATGCTTTTTGAGAAATTACAAAATGAAACAAATAAAAAAGGGGTAACATTTCCATTGTAACAAAGAGGTAAACATTTCAAATAAGGGCGAGTATACCGAGAGTTAGGTATCAAATTGCAAATTTAAAAGGGGGTAAAGAAAATAAACTTTCTTATTCAAAATTGTTGGGTGTTATGTATAGTAACTGAAAATTTTCTGTCAAATTTTATTCTGTTTGCTATGCTAAACGATTTCTTTAAAGGGTTCCGTCCTTACTCAATACCCTGTATATATAAAAGAGACTACTAATACGGTTTACATTCTGCCGAGTTTCTTCAAAGGGATTGAAAAGCCGGTGTGCAATGACCATTCAAATTGAGATAAAAAGTTTTCTATTCTTTTTCGTTTTGTTACAAATATGACAAATGAAGGGACGTGACAAAGGGCTTCAGAAGATACGCAAGATAAATAGACAGACAGCCTTTGTGAGGAAAGCGATCAGGGTTTTCACCATAAATGCTTTTGTTAATGGCTTTTATCACTTCGAAGTGATATATATTAATAACGCTAATAAATACTGGTAGTGTCTGTGGTCTAGTTAATAACTGATTTCGCTTATTTGTATTACTTTAAGGTAGGATTTACCATAAACTGTGTTTGTAAATGATTGTAGAAGACTACTTCTACAAACACAGCTTATGGTAAATCCTTAAACCTTAAAGTTATTAAGGATTACTACTAAGTAATACTCCTTATTCTCTGGACTATAAAATAATTTATCTCAACAGAACATGGAAAATTATTGTTAAAGCATGCTTTTTTTTAATTGATACCAAGTGACGGGGCGAATAATTCGTGCGTCTGGTGGCAAGCGACACGCCTGCAGTTGCAGTGCCACTCAGAGTTTTAAATCGCAAATATTTTAGGGGCACTGCCACTCCGCCCTTCACCCTTAGACGCAAGTTGACAAGTCCCAGGTGCTAGTAATTTCACCAGCACCCGTGAAAACTGGAAACAGTAATGCTCACATTACCGCTTCGCTGCGGAAATAGGTAAGGTAAGGAGCCTTACCGCTACTTCAAGAATCAATGTGTGTTAAAATCTGCTTTTATCACACGAAAGGCATCAAAATAATACGAAAAACATAAAACAAATAAGGTATATGGGAAATTGTATAACTCTACTGCTTAGGTATCAGAAAGGAGTCGACTAATTTCGTTTATATACAAAACCTTTAAGTGTTTATCCTGAAAGTAATCATGTTGCAGACGTGGCCTAATTAAACTAAGGATGCAATATTCATATTTTATTATATATTATATCAAATTTTAACATGGTATAAAATCTCATAAAATTCATTAACATGTAATGTATTAGAAAAACAACATTAATGCTCAGGCCACAAAGAGGCGGCTGCGGAAGCGTTCCGGGCACGGGAATTATTGTAATGTACGAGTTTATATGCCTCTGAATCAAACCCTATCCAAACCCAAACTGAACGCGCGTTCCAGTGTGCCAGGGTTCATTTGAACTCCTACATTACAAAAAAGCTCGCGCCCGGAACACTTCCGCGGCTGCCTCTTTGTGGCCTGAGCATAAAAGCACATACACATATTCTGATTTGCATAAAACGGGATTTGTCTGGTCAAATACAGTGTTAATTTTGTACTAATATACAGGTAAGATTAATAGAAACCGACTAATAACAGAAGACAGCAGTAGAGCTCCTTGTGAAAGAGTTCGTTCAGGGAAGTACTGCCACCTTACCTATTTCTGCCGCCGAGCAGTAATGTGAGCATTAATACGTTCCGGTTTGGAAGGGAAAGGGTGCTGGTGAAATTACGGGCATATGGGGTTTGTCAACTTATGGTTCAGGGTGACGGGCGCAGTAGCAGCAGATTAAATATTTTCGGTTTAAAGCTTCGAGTAGCACTGCACCTGTTATGGATAGGCGTGTCTCTTGTTCGCCCCGTCACTTGATATTATAAAAAAAAGGAAATTTATATTTTATTTAGAAGTAGCCGAATAAATAATAAACCAAAATAAGTACATCCGCCGATTCGCAAAGAAATCTCCCGATTGGAATATCATTCAACAGCAGTTGATGTTAAGTATTACAATTTATTACAAACTAACTTATATACCATTTATATGTAACATACGACAATATGTGGTAATTTAAATTACTACCTTGACATCGCGAATGTAAAGGTACAGGTAGCGGTAACCACTTTCCATTAGTTCAAACCGAGACAGCTCGTCGTGCCTTAATTAATTAGTTAATAAAAATGTGAAACTACTAAAAAAAATTTAAAATTTTCTTAATAGTAACATATAGATATTCCGGGGTCGTGATTCAAGTTTGGAGAACATTATTTCCATGTGTGTACATGGAATTACAATTTCCTTAAACGTAATGTTCAATGATTCGGAAGGTTATTTCGATTTAACATTTCACCAATTATCCATCGGAGTTACTAAACGATATCGTAATTTGTTCGGCTGTTAAACTTTCAAAATCGTGTTTGAGTTTCGATGTTTTCCCCGATAATAATGTACTGCTGTTAGTTTGTTTCTAAACAAGGATAGGACAGATTTACAAAACAGAAGTTGAGATGTCCCATGATATAAATTTAGAATTTACAGTATGTAGAGTAATAAGAGTGTATAGTCTGCTTTTATTTTATTAGTCAAAGAAACAAAATGTCAAATGGCATTGTTAAGTAACCAATGATTTGCCAAGGACTTGTTGCATAAAAATGTTGAGATAATTTAGACCGCCGTAGTTACTAACTACAGCAGTCTAAAGCGACTTTGTAGGGGCTTATAAAGAGAGTTTATACGCGTCCACTTGATAATAGCCTCCCTTTGAGCACGACAAGTCTCCCACAGGTTTCGTGCCACTCGCATGCAACCAATGACGGCCAGCTTCATTACGTTGACTCTCCATCTTGGGGCTGGGCATCCTACATTCATTCAGTTTGCCGTGGTCGCCACTTTGGAACAAGCAAGGAGCAATACTATAATGTGTGTGTATGTGCGTGCGTGCGTGCGTGCGTGCGTGCGTGCTTGCGTGCTTGCGTGCGTGCGTGCGTGTTTGTTTGTGGTAGTGCGTAAACAAGAAGTTTATACATGGAATTTCCAGCCGTAACATGGCACACGTGAATAACTCACGTTCAGGAGTTTATCGATAGTCAGCGTTCCTGTGTAGGTATTGGAAATTCGTAACATAATTAAGTACACGAGTTTCCTCTAACGTTGCTCCTATATTGACATCCTATTATTGGATTATAAAGTAAGAAGAAGAGGAAAGGAGAGACATTTGTCTACAAAAATTATACATAGTTTTACAAAATTTTTAATATTATTTTACTCAAACATAAACATGTTTGTTGTTCATATTTCTCTACGGCATCATCTCTCTCATTTGATCTTTTGTTTTGTTCAGAAGCTGCATTTACAAGATAATTCTTCTTACCACTACACTACTACTTTAGAAATCGGGGGCAACTTATTCTAGAATTTTCGTCATATCCTACACTCGTTCTCCGTGTGACGTCCGTCCGCAACAATAACTGTCAAAATGTCAAAATATGAAAATACATTCCCATCATGCGTCTTTTGGAGTACAGGGCCAGAGTTCCATGTCAGTTTGTCAACGAATCACAGCGTAACTTTGTACTTACTACCATATCTGTTATTATTGTTTTGTCTTCCGTGGTTATTAATATGGATATCTATTTTAGATCCTTGCCTATCTCACGGCCTAAAAGATTATTTTTGAATTTTTAAATGGGTTTGCTTTACGATTTGTTTTTCTCAGCCTGATGGTTGGTTTTAACCACACTTATTAATCGAAATCAAATAAATGCAGTATGGTGCGTATCTATGTGGAAGGTGTACAGTATATCTCTTTCTACGTTATTATTATTATTACAATCTGTAAAAGCGGAAACCATTAATTGGCTATATGTTTTTCCACGAAAAAATAAACAAAATATTCGAATTACTAAACATGACGGTAGCGAATAGTCCGATTGAAGGTCGTTTGATAAATAAAAATAACTGATGATGGGCTCTGTCTTTAAATAAATTTGTGCAGTTCGAACACGACTTTAACTGCTGCTTCCGGTCTTTATCCAAAGTAATAGGAGATGTAAAGTTCATATCATTTGATTTAGGAAAGTTATGGCAGATGTGGAAGGGAGAAAAGTTAAAACTTGATATGAAAATGAACGTGACTCACGGGCATGGAAATCCATTTAATAACAGGGTGTGACATTGTCCTTAACCCACCCAATTAGCTTTGAGTAGGGGATTTCAGATGTGATTGAATATTTTCGTGAAAATTTTTCCTAAAGCTGCCTAACACTAAGCAACAGATTATGGTATTTGAATTTGCTTATTGTTTAGAAAATATTATATAACAAATCTATCTTCATCTATATCATAGTTTCCCAAACTGCCCCTCAATGGGCGCTGAAGAGTCCTCGGGGGACGGTAGGGGTTTGCTAGGTTTGCTAAAAAAAACCTGAATTATCTATATAAACTACACAATTTTTTTTCCTTGTCATTTTTTATATTAAGTTAATATACAAAAATATGTGTTTTCAATTGTTTTTTGTGGATTTGTGGAAGATAAAAAATTTTTAACGTCCACCAAGGCGTTAATCTTGCCTTAGTGGGCGGTGAACCAAAAAGTTTAGGAACCTATGACCTATATCATCATTTCCTATGGTTTCAAATTTCGATTGCATGTATAGGGTAGCGTGGTCTAAGATGACGCATCCGATAAGAGTACGCAATGCCGAGAAGTTATTTACATTAAGCAACTAAGTTCAGTGTCGTTTTGTAGTGCTAGGAAGTGGAGATTGTTGTGCGGAAAAATCATCAAAAGTTATTGAAAACCAAGAAACTACCTAAGTTTGAACATTTTTATGTATTTGCATAAAACTTTTTGGTATTTTCAAATTGTTACTGAGACTAAACTAAGCATATTTTTTTACACTGACTTTGTATGAAATCGCCCAAAAACTCATCTAAAGGTCAAACTTCAAACGATTCTGGTCTTCAAGTGCGCCTAAAGCACCACCACCACTATAATTGAGGTGTGTCCGTGCCACAAGTACACTTTTCTCAGCTCTCCATGAGCAAAGGCCCATGCATACCGAGACAAAACAATCACATTGCCAGAAAAGTATGAAGGTGATACGTGCAATCGATAAACGAAGTCCTATCAAAAAAGGTGTTGCGTACTTTTGCCGACACACATGCGTAGTACATAGTACAGGGTAAGAGTACGCAAATCCCATTTTGCACTTTTTTATCAATTTCAACCACACTATTAAATATAACTACTTTTCACGTTAGTATGTAAGAGTCAGACAAGTAGACTATAAAATAAAACAATAGTTGATTTTCTAACACTTTTTGTTTTCTTTCTACACGGTCTCCAACTTTAAGTGCGTCGTCTTAAACCAGGCTACCCTACAACACAAGGACGATAGGAAATCGACTTCCGCAATTTCTAGGCCACAGCTAACGCTTTGAGAAATGTTGACTACTCTATCTAAAGAAGGTTAAATTTAAAATATAAAACTGAAATTATTGAAATTGGAGATTATAAGACATCTAAACATTTATTGGCAAACGCCTTGTGAAATAGTTTGGCAAATAATGCTTAAGATCTATTTGGTGTGATGTTAATGTTATTTCTAAATTTGGCACAGAACCACTAGTATTATTTAAAAATTTAAATGTTCGTGCTGTTAGTTATTAAAAAGTTTAAACGGACTTGTATACTTACAATTTGAACGTTTCAATCTTTCCTTTGTAGAAGCACCTATTGTGAGTTGTGTATGTCTTTCTCGAATATAAGAACTAATGAGTTTACCTAATTGTGAGCGATTAGATTGAACACCTACCTAAAATTAGCATTGAACTTTGGTTAGAAAGTATAAAAAAATATGGAAGCAATTCCAACATGTATAAAATAATATAGTAAAAAACAAGTCGTTTTAAAGGGAACAATACGACATTGTTCTTCGTCGTAATATAACTAGAAAATCTTGCCAAACCTGAAACGCTTGTCAGGATTCTTTCGCTACGAAAAATCAGTCAAAATTGTGTTGGGTAACTTTAACATTATAAAGCATTGACTTACAATTACATGGACGTCGGGTCCGCGCTAAAAAGTGTCCGAACTTATAGGGCGTTAAAATCGTATTCAGAGCGTCATTCACGCTTTAGTCTTCTTTTGTTCGACTGATAGCGCGCTTGTCAATGATGCCGTATTGTGTAGTAAAACCTTGTAAAAATTACTCAACTTAAGTGAAAAAACAGGATGGTATATCATATTTTCAGTAAGTTCTACATTGTGTTATCATAGTTATCATTTAAAAGTGTTATTTTATGCACTAGTATATATAGTTTTTAATTTATATTTAAATTAGTCGTAAATATAAATTACAAAAGCAATCAAAATAATCAAATAGCTAACTGTCTCTTTCCGACTCATAGCTTGCGTAAAAGACTGAACGAGACCCATCACGTCAATTTCAATTGTTTCAAACACAAGCGTTTGAAATATTTAGAACAAAATTTTCATAGAGTCTCTTTGATGCTATTATTATTATTAAAATATTTTTTAATACTTTCAAATATTGTTGTACTCTTTCTACGGCTTGGGGTTACGAATCAGAAGACTGAAAATACATTTGCCCGAAATAACGTTTGCATGAATTTCCATAATCCCGAAAGCATTTTTTTAGGTTTTTTTTAGAATATTACAAAACAAACCTAAGCTAACTTAGTCTTTTCTTTGTAATAAGCATCCAAAACTCCGTAAAGCATAACGGTTTTATTATGAATCGGTTTTCAGGATTATGAAAATTTGGCTTTACGTTGAATTTGAATTTAAAAAAATCGAAACATCGGTACATTTCTTATGGCATGGCATAACAAATGTATTTAATTCAGTTTTCCTTGAGATCCTATACTTTGCTTACTATGGAGAAATACAATAGCTGAACTGCGGCGAGAAGAACATTTTATCCCGAAAATATACAAATTTGTTTGCTCGGCTCATTTCAGACAATCGGGTATGTAAGTAACCAGCAAACGCTTACGAAAATTAAAAAAAACAGCTTTGCCAACATTGCTAGTAAGAACTGGTTTTTGGTGCCTAGGCATTATATCAAATTTTATTAAATTTATATTAAAGCTTTGCTATGTGATTACATCAATGAGCAAACTGTGCATAGAAAGGAGAGAATACAGGAATTTATCCAGTAAACATAACTTGAACTTAGGGAGAATGTGACAAATATTAATAGAGAACATCTTACACCGCCAAAATGCATTAAAAATCAAAAGTTGGATGAATGACAAAATATACCAACTTAAGAAACAAAGAAGGTAATTGAAGCAGACTGACACTGCAAATAAAATAGGATTTTTTTAATAAGTTTAAGCAATTTGTAGCTTTCAGATGCAAATGATGCATAATAATACAAATAGCATAACCTTGATAGCCTAACGGTTTGCACTGTGGGCACAGGATGAGAAGTTCCCGGGTTCGATACCGGTAGGATCAATTTAACAAATTAACTTTTCTAAATAGTTCTGGTCTTGGTATTCTATTGTAAGACAATCACCTGGTCTGAAACTAGGGAACTCTCAGTACATACTCCCCATGAGTATCAGAGCAACAGAATCCCAGAGCAGAACCAATTTACAAAAGTTCATTTCCCAAATTGGTTTTACCGGGAATCGAACCTCGGACCAAGAACGATGGAATTTATTTCGGGGCACAATTCAAAATACCCAGGCCAAAACAACTTTCGAAAAGTTCACATTTAGTTTTATAGTTGATTGAGCTGATTTTTTTACGGTTTTTAAAAAAATGCTCGAATAACTCGAGAAATCGGGTACGGGAATTCTCGAAACCCAAGAAAAAAAATCAGACACCCTAGCTCGTAATGAATGGCATTGTATAAAATTCAACATTTACATATAAAATTTGTTTATAAATAATAAAGGCTACTCCATTATACCTGTGTTCACGTACTTTTCACTAGAAGCTACATATGGTGCATTTTGGTAAGTTTCCAGTAGAAGCTGAATATGGTGTTTTTTTGCGCCTTTCAATTGTTGCAAGCAAAATTAGACAGTAATGCGATGACATTACAATTTAAATTCAACGTTTTAGCTTTTTCATATTCCTTTACATGTCACTACGTTTAAATAGGTTGACTTGGGATATTTTTTTCGTGGTTTTTGTATTAGACCCGTCGTCCATTTATTTGTAAGTCAATGTTATAAAGCTACCTTAAATACCGAAACTTTTGCTTTGGAGGAAATCTCTAACGAAAATTTCGAATTTCATCGTGAATATATGATTGAGTGAAGAAAAACTTTACGCAATGTAACAATTTGTAAAGTGACATCTCTTATCAACCTATGGTAGCTGTAAAGACTCCAGGTTAAATAAAGAAAAACTTTCATAGATTTCTCACAGATGGCGCTACGGCAAAAATCCGTTAACAAACAAAAACAAAGATCTGTAATAAACGCATACAAAAATTCGTTAGGGCTGCTACTCGAGCTGTAGCACAGTTGGTAGAACGGTCGCCCTGGTTTACCACAGACGCAGGTTCGAGTCCTGTCAGATCGAAGGAATTTTTCTTTGTGTTAAATGTTTGTATTAATAATAAAATAAATGAATCTCACGGTAGTAAAACATCATAATGGTTACTTATTGCGTATAGTACAGGTTCAACCTAGTTTAGGCACAAGTCTTCCACCTCACAATTTAACTGGACGTGCATATTCCTTAGTTTAATTATCTTGTAAAATGTATTGTTAAAGTGGAAAAGGAACAATAAATTTTGTAATTGTTTGTATAATATTAATTACAATCAATATTATAACCTTAGAAATGATTTAGACTGACAAATAAAAACTGTATATCGACTGAAATCGGTACAAATTTTGAACATCGATCTGTTAAGTCTTTAACAGATTATAGGTAGTAATAAAAATGCGAACTGGAAGGAAACCCGAGCAAGTATTCTCCCAAAATTCGGTCCGCATATCCAAGATGATTGATGAAAAAGAGGAGAGCTCGCTCCATACACTCTTCCATCTTATAACGAAACTTTTCTTTATTTGTTAACCGAAACTTCTAGTGTCTATTATAAGGCGCACTGTAATTGTTAACACATATATTAGCCGCTGTGATGAACCGTGCCCGACTTGTAAGGACAATGGGCATTGCAAAAGGTCTGGTTTAGTAGTAAAACCTTATTTAGGTAGTTCTTTAAAAAAAAACACTAAAAGACTACAAAAGTAGTGTTTTGGCACAGCTCAAACGTAGTTCGGATTTCCTTTAGGAATGCGAGTAACTGATCATGAGCCAACAGACTTATAGAGCGAGAGTTCTTACAAATGAATCAGTGATTTGAAAATTTCTCTTCGAATAGAGCATGTGATTTTTTTCCCACACAGGCGAATAACGATGAATTAAGAGAGATAGTGGAAGCCGATCCTAGTCCAACTACCCAGGAATTAGCGGCATGGTTTAACGTTACCTTACCCACAATATTGACTCACTTGCGTCAAATCAATAAAATAAAAAAATACGAAAAATGGGTGCCTCATGATTTGACTGATCTGCAGAAAGAAACGCGTGTTGAAACTTGTGTTGCCTTGTTGAACCGGTACAGAAATGAAGGAATATTGGATCGAATTGTAACATGTGATGAAAAGTGGATTCTTTATGATAACCGGAAAAGAAAAATGCAATGGCTGACCCCAGGTCAAATGCCACAACAGTGTCCTAAAGCAAAACTTATCAATAAAAAGGTAATGGTAACTGTTTGGTGGTCTCAGCATGGTGTTATTCACTATAGTTTTCTCCGATCTGGTCAAGCAATAACGGCAGATGTCTATTGTGCCGAACTCCGAACCATGTTGACAAAACTAGCAGTAAAACAGCCCCGACTCATGAATCGATCTTCACCATTATTGCTCCACGACAACGCGAGACCACACGCAGCAGGAGAAACCATTTTGACCCTTCAGGAACTGCAGTTAGAAACCATTCGTCATCCTCCGTATTCACCAGACCTTGCTCCAACGGACTACCATTTTTTTCGTGATTTGGACAATTATCTACGTGACAAGAACTTTTCTTCCCAGGAGGCAGTACAAAATGCTTTCACACAGTTTGTGCAGTCTAGATCGTCGGAGTTCTATCGCAAAGGCATTAATAACCTTCCCATTAGATGGCAGCAATGTATAGATAATAATGGCAACTATTTTGATTAAATAAATTTGTTAAAAATTTAAAAAATAAACAATTTAGATTTTCAGTACCAATCGGCAATTTCATACTTTAACCCCTATTATTATTATAATTATTATATGGTTTTGCTGAGTCCCTTGTACAACGCGACCATAAGTGAAATGATAGTATTTAAAACGGTAATACGACCTATTCAACACTACCATTAATCATTTTGGCTGGTGCTACACTCAACAGAGTGGCCAACTTTAACTATCTGGGTCACGAATGAGAGCGACAACTTAGATCTGACAACTTAGAGCGCAGGGCGCTGTGTGTCCGCTTGCAGATTTGTACCTTGTACAAAAGAGATTAAGATGACGCTTTTTAACGGCCGCTTTCTCTATATTTAATCTCAATCCATAATTTGCTATCTGAGCTTGAATAATCAATGCAAATCCTATTTTTTACTATTTCAATAACCGATCGATGGATCGTTATTCCGATCTTTTGTTTCAATCCATCTGTGGGAGGGCGTATGGCATTTTTAGATTGACATTTGTATGGTAGTGACAGTTGTGCGCTTTCAATATCCGATCCATAGCTTTGTCAAATCGGATTTTGAACGTGTTCGATCTATAGTAGCGATCCTCTAATTTTGACCGATTGTACTGTGTAATCGTGTGAAAATGGAAGTTATTTTTAAGTGATAGCGACTGTGATCTTGAACAATTTGCTCAGTTATATGACTGGGATAATAGCGACAGCGACCAAGAGCATCTTGTGTCCTTAAGAAGGTTTAGGCGTATAAACTTCATGGCAAGTTTAACTAACTAACGCTGTATTTAGATTCAAATTTAGGCTGTACAAAAGATCAGTTGAATTTGTTTTAAATGAAATAATGACTTTTATCAAAGTCAAATCAAAAACATAACCACCATTTTATTCACTAATTCATGTAATGAATTTTTATTTCGATTGCGTGGAACTAAACGTTAGAGAGGTAGTAAATTTACGACCGATCCTTATTTTTAAGGGCGCTAGAGCCAAGACAGACATATTGAAATTTAAATCCGGCAGCGATCGATGGATCGAATAAAATCTGGATAGAAAACAATCTTAGATTCAGGATCAAATATAGAAACCCGTAAATCATTCTGTCAATCGTTCTACACACGCGATGGGCATGTAGCGCTTGGATGGTGCAATGCAGTAACGCGTGATGGGGCTAGGGCGCGGCTGTAGCGCGTCTGTCATATTCTGCGTGACGTGGGTGGATGGCTTCCAGGCTATCATGCGAAAGCACTGCGCTACTACGCTGCTTCGCGTGAGCCCTAAGACCACCAAATTTTTCCTGCACTAATGCGGTTCATTTTGCTTGTGTCGAGCGGCTGGGACACTGGCTTTATTTCATAATTATTTTTTTTACAGACGAAATTAAAGCAAATTAAAAAATGCATATCGTAGAGTGGACGTGCTCTATTTAATTCAGTTGATATAAAAAAAATCATTGGTATATAAAGTGCCTATTGATCACAGCGGTTTTCTTGTAAAATTTCGAGGCAATATACATATATTTTATAAGTACACTAGTAAGTTTGTGTGTTTTTATCTCCAAAGTGATTGATTACTAGTATTTATGTGGTCGGTGGATTCAACACTTTCATTGTTATCAATCAATCAAGCAAAGCCATTTGAGGTAGTATAGACTTTTAAACACGGTCGCACTTCGGTGGGACAGCCCAGTAATGAAATACTGTCAGAGCCTACATGCACATTAATTGGGTATTACTAACACTAGGTAATTAAGAATTATAATTGTATATTATTTATTTATTTATTTATTTATTTATTTATTTATTTATTCATGGAAAACCAACAGCTATAAACACTTAGTAAAAAACAGCAATAAAAACATAAAGCCAATTACAGGTTTTCACTTATAGCTACAAGTTAGTTAAACACGAGGATTGGACTAATAAAGCTAATAAGTACATCAATCCCATACGTGCGTCAACAACCACATGTTATTCAATTAAATTCATTAATATATCTGTTATTTTACGTTTTAGTACATCAATGTTACAATTACATATATCTACATCCAGGTCATAGTCACTTAGCACACCATTTAAACTCCTACTAGCTCTACATATAAAACTATTCTGTCTATAGTTTGTCCTTGCTATGGGAACTACAAGAGGGTGGTAGTGTCTCATGGAACGTGTTGGAACATTAAATGAGAGTTCACCCAATAAGTCAATGCAATCAACCTTGCCGTTTATAATATTTAAAAGATACATTATATCACAGATTTTTCTGCGATCATATAATGGTAATAGACGCTGATCTTTACAGAGACGCAAGTAACCCAATGAATTATAAGACTTACCCATTTTATAACACAAGAATTTAATAAATTTATTTTGAACTCGTTCTACTCTGTCAATATAGACCTGGTACATCGGATTCCAAACTTGGGAGGCATATTCTAACTTACTACGAACATATGTACAATATAGTATCCGTAGAGTTTTTGGCTTTGAAAAACAAACTGAGTTACGCATTATGAATCCAAGAGACTTAGTAGCCCCGGAGACAATATCATCAATATGAGCATCAAAAATCAGCTTTGAATCATGGATGACACCCAGATCCCTTATCACAGTCTTTCGTTCAAGACTATAATTTTTTAATATATAAGAGGTAGAAATACTTTTTACTTTCCGTGAAAAAGTCATTAGAAAACATTTGGAGGGGTTAAGATCTAATTTATTTCTCAAACAATAGTCATTCAGACGTGATAGATCAGACTGTAGGGCAACAGCGTCATCAACCGATGTGATTTTGGCATAAATTTTCATATCGTCAGCAAAGCTCATTAAGTCGGAAAAGCAGAAGCAATTTCCAATGTCATTAATAAATATATTAAAGAGCAGTGGCCCTAACAGTGAACCTTGGGGCACCCCACTGGGTGTGATAACCCAACTAGATATGTAAATATTTACGACTACTGCTTGAGATCTATTTTTTATGTATGAAGTAAACCATCTCAGAAGGTCACCTCTTATACCGATTCTATGGAGTTTAGCTATAAGAATGTTATGGTCAATTCTATCGAAAGCTTTACTATAATCTGTGTAGATGACATCTACTTGATGACCACTGGCCATAGACTGCGAGATAAATTCGTTCAACAATACAAGATTGGATGCCGTAGACCTACGTCGAAGAAAACCATGTTGAGTGGGATTAAATGAATTATATAAAGCATTATAGACTTGAGTGTGAACATTTTTTTCCATTACTTTAGATAATATACACAATTTAGAAATGGGTCTATAATTAACTACGCTCGTTTTAGGCGAGTTCTTTAAGACAGGGGTAACATACGCGCATTTCCATAGTAACGGCACATAGCGCTCAGCAAAGGAACGCTGGAATAATAATAATACTGGTTTATTGATGCAATCGGTAAATGATTTGGACCCGCTGACTTGCTCGGGTCTAGTGTACGTAACAATCTTGTACGCACATTGGAATCTACTTTGATACTAGCAATATCAGAAACTGTCTGATAATCAATATTAACGTCAAATTTGTCTGGAACATAACTTGATGTAGAACTCAAAATATTTGTTTTGAAATAATCGGCAAAGGCATTACAAATATCACCACCAGTGTTGACATTAACATTACCATATCGTAGACTACTTGGAATGCCGTGCGAGTTAAAACGAGACCTAATAAAAGATCAAAATTGTTTAAAATGTCTTGCAATATTATTTTCAACTGATTCTGTGTACTTCAAAAAACATTGTTTTTCCAGTAACTTAACACGATCCCTCTGAAATTTAAAAGACAATGAATCACATACATTATTATACAATTTATATCTGCGGTGATATTTATTTTTTTCTCTAATTACCTTTTTTAATGGTGACGTGTACCAAATAGGATACGTCCCCGAAATTACAAGCTTACTTGGAATATGTTGGTCTCTAATTAGTCTAAATTTATTGTAAAAGAATTCAACACATTGATCTAATGTACGGTGTGAAAATTCATTATCCCAGTCTATGCTTAAGAGCTCAGCATTGATGAGGTCGTAGTTAGCTCTATTATAAGAATATTTTAAATTGATTTCAAACGAGTGAAAGGGATAAATTGTATAGAAACAATTAAAGCTTTATGGTATGGATCAAGTGGCACCAATGGTTCAAAGCATTCCGATACCGTTACGATGTCATTACATAAAACAAGGTCCAAAATCCTATCATTTTTATTGACAACACCATTATACTCTTTTAGATTTTGTACACTCAATTCATCAATTAAAGCACACTCATCGTACATAGAATAATCAGTAGGTACATAGAACTCGTGGTTCATAGTCCAACTAATATTACTTAAGTTAAAATCACCAATGATCAAGAATTTATCTCCAGGATTACTAAGTCTAACCTCACCTAGTTTGTTCAAAAAAATTTGCAACTGCAGAGAAAAAGAGTTACCTTCATTTTGTTTACATAAGTATAAAACACACAAATGTAAGTTAGTGGTACGATTGCCTGGTGATTTTAATGATAAAGTCACCCATAAATCTTCCGCAGATGATTGATAGGTAGGTTGAGGAGTAACACTCAGGTCCCGGCGGATAGCAATAATAACTCCACCACCTAGGCTTTGACCAGTCAACGACAGATCACCGTCCCGCCGCCATACCACATACCTACCATCAAATAGTTCCGAATCATAAATTCCATCCACTAGCCATGTCTCCATCAGCACAATTATATCAAAAGAATTTCTAAGTAAATTGCAATAAAACCCGATGGTTTTTGTACGAAGTCCCCTAACGTTTTGATAGTAAATAGTAGGATAAAACGACTTATCTGTAGAATCAATCATTTTTAAAACAAAGATATGAAATTAAATAGCAACAATATGTAAATGTATAAGAATCTGCAAGGACCAGCATCACTAACAATAAATAATAATATTTATTTCTCAATTTTAACCACAAACAAATGCAGTTCGGCAAGTAAATACGTAAATCTAAATATGTAAAAGAAATCATAACAAGACATAAATATAATCCCATTAGCCAGAGAAAGCAAGCAATAGTGCACTAAGCGAAACCGTGTGTAGACGCTTAGCGAGAAAGAGACTATCATACGTTGCAATGGGTGCAATATAAGTAAAACATAGTCATTAGCGCAGGTAAAGGATTCCACAAAAGAACAAGATTGCAAACAATAGATCGGTTTTATCGAAGCAGAGGCACTCAAACTTTTATAAAATTTAATTAAAGTAAAACTAACAAAAAAGGTAAAATTTATCACTAGACGCGACGAAAAATTACAAAGGCAAGTATATCTTACTTCAAAAATAGACAAATTAATAACTAATTTTGATAAGCAACACTTTAAGACAATTTGTTTAAATCAGTTTGACTATTAATAATATAAATCTTCGAATTGTTATTTTTACGCACATGAATTTTACCGTATTTCACCCAGATATATTTATAGCCTTTAAGTTTCAAAGATGATTTAGTAGACGTTAACAACTGCTTGTATTCAGGAGTAAGATGATCATTAAGAAAAACATTTTGAGAACAATCACCGAAACCTATCTCACTTGCCGATAGCTTCTTTTTAGAACGAGCGGACGCTAAAAAATCTTCTTTAATATAGCGGTTGATAAAGCTAACAATAATTAGCTTTTCCTTGGAATTTTTCATCGGAACTCTGGAAATATAGTTGACGTTGGTTTTGTGAATCTGATAATCAACAGCTTTCGATATCCGGTCTAGAATCATAAATAAGTTCTCGTTGTTCTTCTTCAACGGTACTCCTTTAATTTCGACATTATCGATACGTTGCCATTGATCTCTACTAACCTACTCACTTCTCAAAGCAGCCACATCACTATTCAGAGTCAAAATATTCTTCTGAAGTGCAGACAGTTTCGGCAACTCATTCTCCATTGACTTTAGCCTCAAGCTATGATCATCCAAAACAGCGCTGTTGAAATCACACGACTTCTTGAGTTCATTTATCTCGTCTTTTATAGATTTGACGTCTTGCACAAGGACAGGCAAACTAGATAGATGGCTCTGCATGGTACGCAACTCCGCCATAATAGTATCTAATTATAATATAATTCTGAAAAAAAAATTGTTTTGATATTTTCCAAAAAGTTGCTTTGATATGTTTGGACGTAGTGCAAGTTTTACTTGTAATAATTTCATCTCAAGTTTGTCTTAATAACAATTTAAGCTCTGTAGGTAATGACAATCTTATTATTAAAAATCTTTTTGTTATTTTCTAAACCTAAAGAACGCAAAACTTTAAATATTCCCAAACTTTGTGCGCTGCGCAAATTCTTCAGAGTAACAACATTAAGGACTAAGGTATTCAATGAAAGGAATAGAGCCAATACAGAAATGAAAGCTCTTTCATTATCAAAAGTATTCCTTTCTCTTCATTATCATATTGGTTAACGTAAAAGGTTCAAATGTAATGTATTACTAGGCGCATGTATTTACTACTTTGTTAAAGTTCATTTTAAGATAATTTATATGTAACGTTGCAGACTTTCTTTCTTCACCACGTGATCAAAAGGAAAATCTGCGAAAGAAAGTGTGGCTGGAAGAGATAGGAATCTCTTTTAGAGGTAAGATAACCGTTGTTAATCTGCCTCCGTGGCCGAACGGTTACCATACTGGTCTCCCGCGCAGAGGTCCCGGGTTCGGTTCCCGGACTGGGAGAAATATTTGTATGGCCTACATTTATTTTCCTCGTGACATTGGGTGTAATTTGTGGTTGGTTGTCTATGTGTGTCCATGGTACCCGCGACCCTTCTCTAGTGCGGGGCTATGAGTGTGTGCGTTATTTATTTATTTATTATTATTTATATTATGTCTTTGACACGTGTATTTTTAATGTCTTTTCCTTGCGCAATAAAGAATTTAACAAAAAAATTAAAAAAGAGACGAGTTTAGAACTGTGAACTGAGTCAACTTCAATCAAATTGAAATTTAATTCCTACTGATACATACGTATAGCAATAGTGACCTTGCGCGAATCTACAGTTTCATAACAATGTACCCCTTTGTAATTTTGTTTTTGTTGTTTTTGTAAAAACCCGACAATCCGCTTAATTACGCAAAATTTGGCCGAGTTGAGTGAAACCGACTACAATTTTCAACCCTAGTGCATGTTTGAATTTCATTCCGTACCGTTAATGAGAATTTCGTTGCATTTCGCATTCACTACTTTTCATGAAACTCAATTTCGTGCGTACACCTGAATTGTCGACGCCGCCGGCTTCAGTTTAGTTTGCTTTTGAAATGTATCAAATATTTTCCTCTTTTTTTGGCTCCGATACATTTTTCGATGTCCGATTTTTCAAGTGTTATTCAGAAGCTTATAAAGGATCCGCCTTAAAATGTATAAATAACATGAATAAATTACGTAATAATGTTCATCTTAAATTAATCACCTTTTAAATAGAAAGGTGAATATCAAAAATGTATTTTTCCCGATTACACATCGAACATTGGTTGAATAACTTCAATCTAGTGTTAAAAAAGCACATTTGGCTTTATGTATTTTTTTCAATTTTTTTATTGAATCGAAATTGAAAATTTGTCATTCCAAAGCAAATCTTGCTTCATGATTTATTTTTTTTCCAATTTGTCAATGAATTCAATATTGTACAATCCGTTGTTAATATGAGTATCCGTAAAAATGTGATTGAAAAAAAATTACAAATTTTACTCGGCACATATTTAATTAAAAAGTATATATTAAAATATTTTTTATATCTAATTTTTATTGAATTGATATTCAATTATTTTTGTGTAATTACTCCACTAGTTTATTATAATTAAAAAACAAAATTGTATTAATAATTTTTTTTATAGTTAACGTTACAGTTAACGCAGTTTTGGTTAGTCGTAGAAAATCTATTGTAAAACACGTTTGCAGAATTTTTCAAAATAAATAAAATAAAATCTCATGAAGTTGCAGGCCGCTGTTAGTTAATTTATAATGACATTTCAATTCAACTTTGATGCCAAATCTGATCCCTTCCCACACCTGACAACAGCATTAATATTGCTTTTCTACCCTCAGAGACCCAAGGCACTCTAAGGGCTAAAGCAATTTAACCCAATTTGTGGTGGATTAACACTTTCCAAAAGGGTTAGAATAAATTTTAAGGACATTCGGTTTGGAAGTTAAGTGCTCGGTTGGTATTATTATTAACATAAAATATTACACTGCCTAGATTTAGGTGTGTAAACTGAATTACTTGGGTTTATGCGGGTTGTAATTTTAAATGTTACGTCGTAGGGCAAATTGCTTGACCCCTTTCCACGGTGATGTACTTTAACACACAAAGTTAAATCCATACGCCTCAAATTACATCCTAAGTAAATTCTGCAGACCACAGCTCTGTGAGAGTAAGCAACAACTTGTTGTAATTTTCAGAAGAGGACAATGTAACAATGAAAAATAACTAAACGTGTAAAAATAACTGTAGCCGTCTGCTTAAAAACAAATTAAATATGTTAAACAACATAAAAAGCAAAAGTGAATATCTAATAGGCACATTTATACGTAATAATTTGAAAAATTAACAGCAATATACTTCTGCCGCCGTCTTGTTAGTATCCCGTTTATTGTTTTGAGTAGAATAGTGGGCAACGAGAATCCACAAACTAATGGGACTAATTTTCTACAGTTTCAGGGGAACTAAATAGTTTCGTCATTGTAGATATTCATCTGAATTGCTGAAAAATTTAAGGTAGCGAATAATATCAACCCGCAACTCCTGTAATGTGCAAATGGTTTGCTCGTTTGCGATTTATCTTGTATAAGTATTGGTAATTATCTATGACTTGCCGTGGTCATTCACTACTACTGCTCGTTCACTACGCTGACTTCCCTGAGAAGAACGAGCAAGAAACTGTAGGGATTGATCTTTTCAAATAAACTTAAATTCTATGGAATACACTTTGAATCAAATTTGTGTGGATTCTGGAGCCGTGTCGTCTTTCCATACATCTTTATCTAACACGTAGTTTTAATTTTGTAATATGACTTTTCAATCAAATTATTTTTAATGTAGTTTTTAAACTTAGGAAACGATAATCTTAATATTATTATATGCTCCAGAATATTATCGTAAAAACGTAATGAAAGAGTTGTTTACCTTGGTTAAACAAAATCGTGGTGCCATGAGGTTATGGGTGGTGGTGGTGGTGGTGGTGGTGGTGCAATATTATGGATATCTTCTATCTTATTGAAATTATGTATATTTTTACGGCCATATAAAATATTTGAGTAAATGTACTGTGATGATACCAGTCTCCTTAAACTTTTCTCTGAGAGAAACCCGAGAGCCTAGACGGTACACAGAATGAATCGCTCGTTTTTGCAGTACAAATATTGTTTGACTATTTGCCGCTTTGCCCCACATGAGAATCCCGTAGAACATTATTCTATGGAAGTAACTAAATTAAACTAGTCTAGCAGTGCTAACATCGGTAAGCTCACGTATTCTGCGGACTGCGTATGCAGCCGAGTTTAATCTGCTGGCCAGGGAAGATATATGTGGAAACCATTGAAGATTACTATCTGAGGTCACTCCCAAGAAGACTGCTTTATTAACAAGGTCTAACTTTTCTCCGTTTATTTCTATGCTTGGACTAGTCTATTTTACGTTAGGTAATTCAAATTTAACAAATTCTGTCAATTGTTAGCATTAAACCAATAAACTACTTTAGACAATATTCTTAGTGTTTAAAATAAATAAATAAAAAAAAATAAATAAATAAAAATAGACAGGATATAATTAATATGGTCATAGTTAATGCCATGTCTGTCTGGTTTAAAAATCAAGGATGTGTCGCAAGCAAACAATACTATTTCGCAATGGTCCTTAACAAAGATGACAGTGGTTGTTTCTATGCGAGTCTTACCATCATCATCCGCATGTCAGACCCAATACTTATTACTTTTTTTTACTCCCCGTTGGATCACAAAATATTTTATAAGTAATGGCAGTAATGGCCTATTTGTACAGAAGTCGAGTAACAACTGGTTTAAAAAACAAAACTTTAATACTTTAACATATTGTTTAAGGTAGGTTATATTTGATTCATACTCCGCTCATGTAGCAGGCCAACAATTTTATTTTTTTTTTATTTTTTTTTTATTTATTTATTTATTTCAGGCAACTAGGACCCATAGATACATACCTTACAGACTAACATACATATAATATAACAATAATATAATAAAACAATAACAGAAATATTAAATAAATACCTTACGGACTAATCATAAATACAATATAACATGATAATATACATATAACACTATTTATTTACACGTATGTACTTCGACGTGTGACGCAACGTGGGTGTCCGGTAGCCGTCCTCGGAAACGCCGGTATATGACACCCTTCGGCCAAAAGTCTTCTCTCATGAAGGTCGACAGGTGTTGAGTTGGTACTCGCACCACAAATGAATTAAAATTCACATTGTGGCGCGACTCCTACCGCTCGACCCTCAGGTTTGCGTTGGCCTTCACTCGCATGTACTCCACAATATCCGCAGACTTGGTGGAGTAATGAAGACGCGACACTTATAACAACGTCGTCGGTACCGCTGAACGCAATAAATGATTCGGGCCAGTCAGGGCGGTGCCACTAAGGTTTCGGCTGGTGTTCTTCTTTTTCTTTTCCACCTTCCGAAAGCCGTCCTCGTCGCACTGATCAACTAGTCTCGGTGGTACTGACGACGCAGCTCCAGATTCGAGTTTCTTTTTCGGTTTTCCCTTCATTGGTTGCCTGGGTTGTGGTTGTGGAGTACTAGGTCGGGCAGCGGCAACAGCTGCTTAATCACGTGGAGGGGTCGTCTCCGGCGGGGCGGGGTGCGGGGCAACGCGCGCGGCAACAGCGCCAGAGGTCGGTGACACACGCATGTGAGCCGACTCAAAACTGCTGAAAGAAGCATTTTGCGCCCCGCGACAAGTGTTCACGTTGCAGGCCTCAGGTGACCTACTTACCGAAGCCGCACTACTAAGTAATACAACTTGGGCACGCAACTCACTGATGGTGTTGTCTGAGGCCTCCAATTTACACTGAACTTCAGCAAGGCTTGCTTTTATGGACGTGATGTCCTTCAGCAGCCTGGTGACGTCGACGTGGTCGAACGTGACAGGGGGCAGCTTATGCAGCTCCTTCGCCACGAATGCAGGCACGTCGTCTGGGTCGGTCTTCTTGAACAACGTAATGATGTCCTGGAGACTCTTCGCTCCTCCATCTCTCCGACGAGACGGCATCTGCTCGGCTTTGCCAAACGTCCAGAAAAGCAGCGCCTTGCCACTGCAAATCTCTTCTTCTTTGAAATTTGACTTGCAGATCTGCACGATGCTGACTTCGTCCATGGTGTCTATGGCGTGTTGTATAAACGCCAACAGTTCGTTGGCTATGAGTTGCTGAGAACCCATAGTCAATTACGTGCAGCGGCTATTGCCGCGCGGGTCGCGAATTATTATAATTCTTATTGTGCAGTGGAGCACGTCCGAATCCGAGCGTGCACCGCACCACACTAATTACAGGTGAACACTGAAAATTAGTAACGCTGAGGCTTTAATCTTTTTGTCCACATTACTTAATTGTGTATTAAATTAGTCTATTGAGATTTCTGTTCTTGCCACAAAGTTGAACCACATTGTACATCATTGGAGATTATCATAAAGAATTCAATAAGCTTCTGTGGATTTCATAGAAACTAAGCCATGCAACTAATTCCTTCGTAGTTTTTGATAGATATGCAGCTTCAGTCGTCCACGATACTAAATTGCATGGTTTAAATGTTCACCATGGAATGCATGTCGTTAACATTTGTTTGCGCTGCATTGGCATTCGTAATCAAAACTTTTGGACTTTAAGCGTACTCATGTTTGAGTAGTAGTAAAATTTTTCATCCTTCACAACAGGCTAAGGCCTAATTGGCCATACTGCCAGATCTAAGATTGAAATTTTTCTTCAATGCTTAAATTTTGTGACATTTGCGATGCGATTCGTAATATATAACAAAAAATGATATATTTTTAGTCGATATAACGTTCAACAGATATAATTAATTTATGGCATACAGACATTTGACATATTCTTGCATGATATAAAGGTCACTAGGTATAAAAGACGATTGATATAACAACTTTCGATCTAATATACCGATGGCGTAATGTTCATTTTATATAAACACTTCAGATATAACATTCACTGAGTTAAATGTGTATGTGTGTAAAAAAAGTTAATGTAATTCCAGTGGTGTTTAGGTGTATAGGTGAATTAACCGAATTTGTTTGCATTTCCTAATTGGTTCGACCTCCTCCTGTGGGTTTAGGTTAGGTTAGTACATGACAAAGCTGCCAGAATCGAATTTGTTTGGATTTGCTAGTTGGTTCGACCTCCTTCTGTGGGTTTAGATTAGGTTAGTATATGACAAAGCTGCCAGAATCGAATTTGTTTGCATTTGCTACTTAGTTCGGCCTTCTCCTGTGGGTTTAGGTTAGGTTAGTACATGACAAAGCTGCCAGAATCGAATTTGTTTGCATTTGCTAGTTAGTTCGATCTCCTCCTGTGGGTTTAGATTAGGTTAGTATATGACAAAGCTGCTATAATCAAATTTCTTTGCATTTGCTAGTTAGTTCGACCTCCTCCTGTGGGTTAGTATATGCAATTAAATATTCTGCTGAAAGTTTTAATAAATATATTTTATAACACTTAAAGCTATACAAAAACAATTATACTTTGCGATTGTACATTTAATGGAATAAAAAAAATCTTATCAACATAATAATAACGCACACACGCACACACTCAACATAGCTCCGCACTAGGGAAACCCTGTGTCGCGGGTGCCATGGACACACACATAGACAACCACAAATTACACCCAAACTCACGAGAGAAATAAACGTAGGCCATACAAATATTTCTCCCGGCCCGGGAATCGAACCTGGAGCCTCTGCGTGGCAGTCCGGCATGGTAACCGTTCGGCCACAGAGGCAGTTATAATATAGGGCGCTTCAACTATTCGTGAAACGAAATATTGTGTTATATTATTTAATACATTATACTGGTAGTACTTATACCATTTGTTCATTATGTAACTTAATCATTATACCTGATGATCTAAACCTTCAGTATAACAAACGTTATATTGAAGGTTTATTATACATATTGAAATTATACCTTTTGTTGTTAAACTTTTGATGATTATATACAGTGAGTAATTTTATTATATCCTTAGAAATTATATCAAATGTTATTATACCAAGTGAAAATAGATTATTTGTTGTTATATGTTCCATTACAAACCCTTTTAAAACTCTCTCATGTTGGATTTCATTGCGAATGCGACGTTAACCAAAACGAAAACAAATGAATAATGCCAACATTTTAAGTTTAGAAGCTCGATTCAATTTGAAACTAGTTTCTAAACTGAATCTAATAAAAGATTTTATTTAATTAAAAATTACACGTAAGTACCAAGGAATTCAAGCTGAAATGTGTAAACGTTTTCATAAATATTCCAATTTACAGGATTTATTTGTAAAATACTATCCTACTAACTAACTAACCTCATAGGACTATGTTACTAACATCAGAAATAACAAACTTATGTTCTATGATTTTTTACAAAACTTAATAAATATACCTACTAAAAGTAAACTTTTAAATTTGTGTTGCACTATCTGATACTTTTCAGATTTCTATTTGGTAGTAAGTTTAAATGTGCAAGCGTCCTCCCCTCTAACCCCGTTCCTGCATTTTGCGTCGGACTGTTATTTATGCTAGCGATAACGCTTTCTTTTGTTAACCTCATAGAGCTACCACCGTTTAGAGCGACCTAATTAAATATTTTTAATGTTGAAAATTCGATGAATTATTAAAAGAATTAGAACAAAAGTTATTGTTTATAATGTTAGTAATATACTTAGTCCTAATTTACGCAATTTGCATAACCTAACCTCTGGTTACAAAAAATGACCTCAAAAGTCATTCATCCCCTAGTTTGCCACCCTAGAGGTGAAATATTTTCTTGCAATTTAAATGGGACCATATTTGATGTACCTTCTTTCCAACAAAAAAAGAATCATCAAAATTGGTTCACAAATGGCGGAGTTATCGCGTAACATACATACAAAAAAACAGACGAATTGAAAATCTCCTCTTTTTTTTGAAGTCGATTAAAAATGAATTGTTTATAATGGAATCAACACAATTGTGTGTATGTGAATAATTCAAAAGTACCCACATTAATAACAAACGATGTTGAAGGTGTCAAAGTAATATAAAACTTTTTGTGCCTGAGGACGATTTAATGTAGAGTTTGAACAAATTGTTTTAATTATGAGGACAAGAGCTTACAAGTTTTCGTGAGCTAATGCTAAACCACAGATGCTTATATGACAAATTGTGGGAACAATGAGTAAAAATTGGAAAAAATTCGACATTTGAGTGGACTCAGCAGTGTTCCAACTGAAATATAACAATCGCTAGCATAATCAGAGACACAAGCAGCGCCAACGCAAGCCCTTGTAACGCCCGGGTGCAATTAATACCCTGGCGCCCTCAAGTAAACACGCGATCAAAATGGAATACTTGCAGCTGAAATTTCTTCAGCCATTGGAAAATCGGGCATAAATAGTGCAATTATAAATGATGTACATGAAGGTACTTTTCCACCGGCGAGGCCAGACGAGACGAGGATTGAAATTTGTACGGCAAAATTTCAAATATCTTCTAGCTTATCATCGGTGGAAATGGTCTGGATTGACGAGGATGTGCGAGGCCAGAATTAAAATATTTGTTGATGTGGTATGGAACCGTATTGTTGCTTACATACAGTATTTATTAATTAGTTATGTACGATTTAGGAATTAGAAAAAATTAACATATTTAATAATCATAACTTACAGCACATGTAGTAACATGTGCCAAAGAAAAAGAAGTGTGAAGAGTACTTCAGACGCGTGCTTATGAACTGCACTGAATTTTCACTATCCACAACCACAGCGCACGTTCGCGCGAGTTATTAATGGCAAGTTTTGATGGACATAGATCGATGAGATGTCAATTCTCGTCTCGCCTCGCCGGTGGCAAACCACCTTAAGACCCTGCGCCCGTGTATGCCGCACATCCTGCACTATAGGTAAAGTGGGCTTTTGACACAGGATACATGACCCATCGTTGCCAAGGCGTTTTTTTTATGTGTGCGCCTTGGGGTAAGCAACTCGCTCACAAAACAGTCGCCACTTTAAGAATACATCCACTGTATCGTAAACGTTTACAGACGATGGGCCTCACTTTGGGTCACCATTGGGTTGACCGCTTCTTAGGATTTAATATAATATTAATAACAAAGGTATGAATTAATAGATTATAGCTACTATAACATCTTTATTACGATTGCTACTACATCAGGTGCAGGAAAAGTTCGTAAGGTCTTAATGTTATAGTACTAAACACGGAATATATGGGAGTAACAGAGGGGTTCATACCAAATTCTATATTTTATATACCACACGATTATCATTTTCTAACAATTAAAAATTCTGGGGAATCAAATTTTAGTTAATCCGTACAAAATTTTGTATGAGAAAAACTTTTTTTTTAACGAATTTAAGAGTATTTTCTTGCTCAAGTTATTCTTTTTCAAAAGTTACGATCACTAGCAGAAATGAAAACGCATTTTATTGTTTTACTTTGTATAATGTTGTATTGCACTTTTGTGTTTATTGTGTTTTGACTGCCTCCGCGGCCAAACGGTTACCATGCTGGACTGCCACGCAGAGGTCCCGGGTTCGATTCGCGGGCTGGGAGAAATATTTGTATGGCCTACGTTTATTTCTCTCGTGAGTTTGGGTGTAATTTGTTGTTGTCTATGTGTGTGTCCATGGCACCCGCGACACAGGGTTTCCCTAGTGCGGAGCTATGTTGAGTGCGTGCGCTATTATTATTATTATTGATAAACGCGACAAATATTTACACAAAATGTGCTATATCTTTTAATGTTTACCGATTCGTAAAGGAGAAGCGATCGAGCGGTGGGTTGAAGTCACCTCTGAGGGGTGGGGAATGAGTGGGATTGGCGAAGAAATCGATTATCTTAGCCGGCTGAGCATCCCATCAGAGAGTATTAGGCTCCGGTGAACAGTGAACGATAGTATGACTTGACGAGGATTGCGTTGTTGAATTGTTTATCATTATATTAATGAAAGGCATTTAACACTTAGATTGAAATCATAAAGATTTCAGTATAAATCAATCGAATGTCCAGTTAATTTTAAGGTTATAAAATCTTGGGAAACACCTTAAATAGAATTCGTATATTAATAAACTAGATTCCACTAATGCAAGGTTTTATGTTAAATACGGTTTATTTAATGTAACTATTTTTATTTATTGTTGTATACAGAAAGTGGTTTTCCGTCGCGTCACTTATGAAAGAATATGACGCGAAAGCATTGTCTGCTGTGGCAAATAATAGTTTTAAGTTTCATGTGTTCTAAGTCTAGCGTGGTCTAGAAATATTCTTTAGATTGGAAATTGTGCTGTCACCGTAGCAGTACTCGATTTGAAGATCCATCTGGCAGGTCATAGACCCAAATTCAATGCGAAATTTCTATCAAACAAACTCTAACATAAATTCTAACAAACTGACTGACTTTTTCGTAGCAGCAGAGTCTTCTTGTGCAAGAGTTAGTCCAGTGAAGTAGGGAAGTAGTTTCAAAGGGACAAGTTATTTTTGGTTATGACTTTCGCAAAACTTTAGTTTTTTTTTTTCGATCGCGATCCCTTCGATATGCTAACCTTTCGTTGTTTTAAATTTTGAACACGTGTCCGATAGTGACCTCGATCTCGCCTTTTTCTTATTATATCGATGGCATACATTACAATGTTTGCTATCGTGGCGAGATAATTTGCCAGTCGGCGTAAGGTACTCATCGATCGTTGCTCAATCTCACCTGGTGTTAAACGACGATGTAACTGATGTTGATACGTGTTTGCATAAATAATTTATATTCACTTTTGCTTCAAATAGATCCAATTTGTGGTGTTCAGGAAATTCAAAACTACCTTACCTATTTTTGCCACCAAGTAGTAACATAACTATGTGAGCATTACTGCGTTCCGATGTTGAAGGACAAGGGTGCTGGTGAAGTTACAGGCACATAGGGCTTTACGCTTATGTCTCAGGGTGATGGGCGCAGTAGCAGAGCCCCTCAGATCATTGCGATTTAAACAAACTCAGAACGAGTGGCACTTCAACTGTTATGAATAGGCGTCTCTCTTACTATCGTGCACACGACTTTTTCGACTCATCACGGGGTGTCATAAAAAAGACACGTACTGAAAGATAACTTTTTCATTTTAATTCATAATTGTTTTAATTCCACATTTATTTGTATAAATATCTTTATAAAGCAAACACTGGAATTCGGTATAGAAATAGCATAATACAATATATTATAGAGATACAATATCTCTTTGTAAATTAATGTTAAATTAAAAAGAGTGACATTTCAATTTTGCCACCCTCAGAGAACAGCGGTTGTCACTTTTTCCACTAAAACAAGAATGTAAGGTAGAGCCTTTGCCTACCCGAAATAATGGGTCAAAACCATTGACTTACAATTATATGGACGTCGGGTCCGCGCTAAAAAGTGTCCGCACTTGTAAGGCGCTAAAATCGTATACAGAGCGCGACACTCCGCTTTAGTCTTCATTTGTTCTACCGACAGCGCGATACTGCGATGACATTACAATTTAAATTTCGAATAGGTTGACTTGGGACATTTTTTTCGTGGTTTTTGTATTAGACCCGTCGTCCATTTATTTGTAAGTCAATGGTCAAAACCAATAGATTTTTAATTATGTAACTTTGTATATTGATTTTATAAGTAAAAAAGTACTTATTTGATGGAAAACTTATGAAAGAACAAAATGTTAGAGCATCGGCGGTACGATAAAATGTTATTTCCAATGAAAGATTGTTTACAATTGATGACTTTGACATCGCCAATTGTATTTTCCAAATATTTAGTTAAACAATGAATCCACACTTACCATTTGCAAAAGGATATGGCAGGATATTAGAATCTCGAAGACTTTTGATTAAATTAATGTTACAGATATGTCCTCAGTAACCACGTTTGAATACACGTAGGTACGTCTGATATCTTTTTAATCATACCACCGAAATACGGTTACTTATGGTCACAGATAACTGTGATGGCAGTGCTGATTTGAATTGGGAATTTTCATGCAAAACGGTATGCATTGCAGTACAGAATGTTCTGTTTCCAGGTAGCGAGCGTATCGAATTACCTTTAAAGTTGTAGCGTGACGACCTTAAGTACAATTTTGTGAACGTGTCGCATCTCTAAACTTTTAATTACTTATGGTCGCTATACATATAGATATAGGATCTGCGAACAAAGACAAATTAATCTTGCTACCTTCGAGTCCCCCTAGATCACGTGCCGGATTTAGATGTTGTTGCTGAAGGCAGTAGTTTGAGGGCAACTTATTTACGATACGACTTATTACTATAAATAACAAGATAGGCATTGTTTAGTAAGATGGATTTTTAACCTTTCGTGGTTATTCTCTAAATTTATTATCACTAGTTATGGGTTTCTCACCACAGTATGATTTATTAATATTTTGTCGGAAAAAAGTGAGTGACAATGGTAACACCAGTAACGCCGCAAGTAATAGAGATGAGGGGTAACTAGTGTACATAATTTTAGATTTAGCAAGTTTAATCCATTAAGTGTGATGTTTGTTTAGCTAGAGTAATAAAACGGCATTGTTATTATTATCACCTATTCATTAATTTGTATAACATGTATTTTCTATAAACGTAGAAAGTTGTTTTATTTTAATTACAGATACACCGTGAGTTTAGAGTTTATAAAACGTAACCCTATATAAATTATCTGTTTGTAGAAAATTATCGTGTTTGCACAATTTATCTTACCAGTTCTTTTATTTCTCTTTCTATTTCTTAGGTAAATGTTTTGTGACAAGTCAAATGTTGTTTTAAAATCATAAAAAACCAGGCATTGACTATTCAGATTCCAAGACACGTAATAGCATATTTATATATTACGCCTACTCCGTTTTGTCTACATGACATGGTGGTGAATGTTGTTCTGACAATACTTAAATTCCAGTTTATATTTATGAAGTACCTGTCGCTACGCGACCTGAGCTACGTCTCTAGGTTACAAATGGTGGAGGCAAGCCTACAAATGTTGGAAAAAATTCCAACGAAGAAAACTCCGATGTGAAAAATTTTATATGTTTTTACGAAAAACCTCCAGGAAAGCGTACATAAGGTCGTAGTTTATATTTTTATATTTAATATTGTTTTACAATTGATACCAGTGAGAAGTGCAAGAAGAGAATATGTATTGTATACCGGCAAAAAGGTTTACTGGATTCAACGACGTAGACGAGTTTTTGAATCAGTTTGAGGCCATCAGCGTATTAAATAATTGGTCTGATGTGTGATAAGAGATGCGTGTTTGCAATGTATTTGAAGGGGTCAGCTCTACAATGGTACAAAACGTATTTTTCTTCATACACGACGTATGATGTAATTGCACAGAAGTTAAAAGAGGAATTTCCCTTACAAGTAGATTACGCCCGAGAGTTTTATTATAGGCGACAGGGGCCTAACGAGTCGCTAACAAGTTATTTTTATAGTTTAGATAAGTTAGCGACGAAAGCGAATATTCAAGATGTTCAGTTTATTAGACATTTCTTGAAATCTTTGATACCCAATTTTCAATGGATGCTGGGTAGTAATTTGTGTTTGTCGAAAGAGGAGATGAGAAAAACAATTATACAAGTAGAAGATATATTTAATCACGGTTATGATGTGAGTCGACAAAATATTGAATTGCCAGTATATTGTCACATGGTGCACTCTCGTTGTTGGCAAACACAGAGTGACTCTACACCGATAGTTTGACCCGAGTCTAAACAGTCGGAATATCTAGTGCCACGAGCACCAATCGTGCAGCAGGATACGCCACGTCAAGTGTATTCACGGGCACGAGGTGATCTTCGTCGGGATCTCCTTAACGTGAATGTCAACAAAGCGCAGCTGAACATTTAGGAAATTTGTATACAATTGATAGTTTTAGTGTAGATATTTTTATATCTGTCCTTTTATATCTGTTTTTGTTAATAATGTAAGATGCGAGGCGTTGGTGGATACTAGTGCTTCGGTTTCAAACATCTCTCGTTGTTTTGCAGAAAGGTTACATTTGCAGATTGATGATACTCCAAGTTTTCCATTGCGTACAGTGGGCGGAACGCCAATAAAAGTGCAGGCGTCCACCAAAGTGTCGTTGACAAAGAATGGAAAGGAATTTCCATCAAGGTTGCTGGCTGAGCAAGGCGATAAGGAATGTCTTATCTTAGGCCAGGATATTGTAAAGGAATATAATTCCAAGTTGTCAAAATTGAAAATTGACAACAAAATTTTTTCTAAGTCCAGGTACAGTCCAGTACAGGTATTGGGTCAAACAAAGAAAAGTCTTCTTTCAAACCGGTATCAAAAAGTTTTGATAACTTCTCGCTAAATAGTTCGGAGTATGTAAACTCTTCAGTTTTGCCGGGAATAAAGAAAAAAGTTGACATAAGTAGCAAGACGGGTCAATTGCGTCAAAAGTGTAATTTATATGAAAATAAAAATAAATATGTTTTGCCGAAGGTAAATATAAAATATAATTCGGAAAGGGATATTAGTAAACGTGTTCACGTAAGTGTTGCGGAGAATTTACAAGGCAAGCTTATGAAACGAGCAGCCTTGATAAATAGTCGCAAAGAATGGATAGGTAATATACAATCGGAACAGAAGCGAAAATTTGATAAAAAAGATAGAGTTGCATTGATATCTAGGAGATATGATATGCGGAAGTTAGGGTAGTAGATCGGTTGAGTAGAGTTAATTATATTGTGAGAAGATTAGTTATAAGTAGGAATAGATTGGGTAGGCAGGATCTAGTCCATGTGAATAGAATGAAAAGGTTCTATAGTAGGTAATTTGATGTTTTTATTAGTTTCTAGTAGGTTTGTTAATCTTTTGTATTTGTTTTTATATGGAACCTTGATGATATTGTGACGAATATTTTGAGGGAAGTTGTTATTTTCCGGCAAATGCAGACTTAGAAGGACGGGAGGAGAAGTGGACTACCGACTTGGATAGATATTACTTAGTTTTTATTATTTTTTTATTTGGTGGGTATATTGTCCTGTGTATGTGCATAGTTCGTGGTTTCTCTCCCAGATGAACAAGAACTGTCTGCATTCAAGGAATAGATATATATTTTTAATTATTAGGAGTCCTCCATATGGTATATCGCCATATCATATGTATGTTAGGAAATGTCGTTGTTAGGGTTATTTGTGTGTTTGTTTTAATTTGTTTAAAGAAAGTGAGAAAAGCTGATGGAACGTGGATAACTTCAGGATAAGGACTAAGGCAGCTGGGAGATCAATATTGATGTTACCCAGTGATCGCCCGATGGGTGCCAAGCCTGTGTCGTCGTCGTAGCAGCGTGCACGTTGAAGATAGTTTAGTGATGCATTTAGAAAGTTCTAGTAGTAATGTTTACTGATTTGTTAGGAACATTCAGCCAAGCTAGGGTAGCTGAAATAAAGAGTAAGGATTTAGGTAGGTTACCTATTTAGCTAGGATAGCTAACGAATAATTATATTTTGAATTGTTTGATTAGGATGTGGTCATGGTCTGTCCTTTTAGATAGGTTTTTGGCAGACTAAACCCTCTCATTCCTCTTCCTCACCCCTTCAGTTGTGAGGAAGAGGGATGTAGTCTAGGCTCTACTCTATGAGTAGAAGTACTGGCTGAGCGAATATAGATTTGTATTTAGAATGTGTTTAAAAAAATAGAATAAAATAGAAGAACATCTTGGCAGATCGAGAAGTAGCCTCCATAAGTGAATATGTGAAAAACACAATAAATATCTAGTTATGAAGATAATCCCAGTTTATATTTATAAAGTACCTCTCGCTACGCGACCTGAGCTACGTCCCTAGGCTACAGTACACATCTGAAATTATTAAAGATATAAAACATAAATACATATTACATAAAAAATATAGATCAGAATACGAATGCGCCAATGAGTTCGCTCGGTTTTTCCAGTCTGTATACAGCCCAGAGCCTCCTGTGCTGAGTGCGGAGGGGGCTGGCGCGAGCGCGGCGGCGGCGGGGCGCTCCACAGAGTCGGATTATATTCCGGCGTTTATTCTGAGGGACTGTCGCGGTTTTAGTAGGGCCGCTACTACACTTGTTCAACGTCTGCATTACGATTGCAAAGTTTCCTGATCGCTGGAAACTCACTAGGATTGTACCTGTGCCGAAGGGTAGTGGAGGTTCAGCACCTAGTGATTATAGACCCGTAGCGATTCTGTGCACGCCAGCCAAAGTCTTTGAGTCGACAGTTCACAGTAATCTGTATCCACAAGTAAGCGCTCTGCTGTCTGACGCGCAACACGGCTTCCGTCCGGGGTGTGAGACAGCGGGGGACTTGTTGGATCTCATGACACACATAGTACCGACAGTGGATGGCCGGTCAACAAGCAGACGTGGCCTACTTCGATTATAGGAAGGCAGTTGATGTAGTAAATAATGATGTCCTTCTGACCAAGTTAGCTTGTATAGGTTGCACACCTACCACTAACTACCTACCAAACTACCTACGAAATCGATGTCAGTACGTTGACTGTGGCGGACAGGTTTCCGAATCTTACGTTACTAGTTCAGGTGTCAGTCAAGGCAGTAATTTAGGGCCTCTCCTCTTCATTTTAATGATCAATGACTTGGCGAAAGTAGTCAATATCGCTACACCCTTATTATTTGCTGATGACTTGAAATTAATTCTAAAAATAACTCAAGGGCATATAAGGGCTGATAGGATCGTAGAGTGACGTCTTGATAATAAATTATATTTTAATGTAACCAAATGTTTTGTGTTATCATTCAGCCGTGCGCGCAGCCCAAGTCGCCATCAATACTACATAGACAGAACGCCGACGCAGCGTGTATTTAAGGTCAAGGATTTAGGTGTAAGCTTCACCAGCGACATTAATTTTCGGTCTCATATCATTGATGTATGTAAAAAAGCATACCGCAATCTGGGATTGGTGTTACGTTTGTCGAATAACTTCACGAATATAAGAGCTTTTAAAGCATTATATGACGCCCTGGTAAAAAGTCATCTCGAATGCAACGCTGTTATTTGGTCTCCACATGAAGCCAAATATAAATTAATGATAGAACGTATTCAGAACAAATTTGTTAGATTCCTATATTTAAAGAATCGTGTATACCCAGGTTATCTATTATTATATCCTACCGTATTTATACTGGCCATGATAGGCTATTATAAACTGGAAGTAAGAAGAGGAGTAGCTCTCGCCACTTATTGAAAGTATTACGTGGTAAAATACACAACCCAGGTGTTCTTAAAATTCCATATAGTGGTATATATTAAGTGAGTTTGTTTATCGTTGACGTGTTTGAAACCAGTTCGGTAATTACACTATGGTCTAAGGAAATAAATTTTAATTGCCTACGTAACCGAACGGTTATAATACCGGACCGCCACGCGGAGGTCCCAGGTTCGATTCCGAGGCCGGGAGAAATATTTGTATGGCCTACATTTGTTTCTCTCGTGAGTTTGGGTGTAACTTTTGGTTGTTGGTGTGTGTCCATGGCACCCGCGACACAGCGTTTCCCTAGTGCGGGGCTATGTTGAGTATGTGCGTTATGTGTGCGTTATATATATAATATTATATATATTAATCTGTAATGGTAGCCGTAAGAGTTTAGTAATCATAATTTGTTGCTTTACTATGGCATTAGGTTAAGCCTGTTATGATAGTTTAAGTGTTTTTTAAAAATAAATGAATAAATTTATTGAAAATAAGACCAAAATACAGAGCATAACAAACTTTGACATTTGATGTCAAAACAAAAAACACCGGCAATCTTATAATAGTTTAGCAATCTCATCCAGGTAGTATATATGTAGGTGACAGGATAAATTAATTTTCGTTCTTGGGTTTTATTACATAACTAAAAAGAAATAAGTGTGACTCTAAAGTATTAATTAAGGTAAAGATCATTGGGTAAAGTAATAAAATTAAATTTAGCTCATCAGTGCCGTATTTAAGAGGGATGGGTTGTTACTCCAAGCTATTAAAGTGACGTTCGCTGTCATAATTTCTTAATGGCAGACTTTTAAGTTGTCCTGAGCTAATGAGGCCTCAAGCGGAATAATGAACATGAAACTAAGGCCGTTATAAAGAAAAGTCGGCGGGTCCACATTGAATACTGTTTTATGGGACATCTGCATTTTTGTTTCATGTTTTAAAAATGTTTGTAAAGTAAATTAGGCTACAATTGGACACCCTCGGTGACCCAAAACCACTCCGTCTATATTTTAAGGAAAGCCATATTAATATAAATAGAAATAGCGTATACTTACAAACTTGTTTGCAAAAAAACCGAGCACCATTCATTATTTAATATTTAACTGCTTCTGTGGTCGAATGGTTACAATACTGGTCTGCTACGTAGAGGTCCCGGGTCCGATTCCCAGGCCAGGAGGAATATTTGTGTAGCCTACATTTATTTGTCTCGTGAGTTAGGATGTAATTTGTGGTTGTCTATGTGTGTGTCCATGGCTTCCGCGATACAGGGTTTCCCTAGTGCAGAGTTATGAGTGTACGTAAAAAATAAAATATGTGCTTACTTGGTTTCAAACTATTCAATTCCCTGTATTAAGAGTACCAAAGTAAGGAAATTCACGCTAGGGCAGTTTATAGAGCACCCAGACCAGAACACATTTAGAGAAGTTAATTTTCCAAATAGATCCTACCGAGAAATCGAACCCGAGACCTTTTTGTCTAGCGTCCACAGTGCAAAAATTAATTTCCCTATATTAAGAGTATCAAAGTAAGGGAGTTCACGCTAGGGCAGTTTATAGAACACCCAGACCAGAACACATTTTAAGAAGTTAATTTCCAAAATTGGTCCTACCAGGAAATCGAGCCCGAGACCTCTTCATCCAGCGTTCACATTGCAAAAAGTACAGTGCAGTGTAGTAGATTGTTGTCCAAGGGTACAACAGACGTACCTACAGACGACATGAACGCCGTTGTGGGGAGGTTCCTTTCGTGTTACGCATTTCGAATATATGTATGTAAACCATAGATATAGGAAAATATGTAAACTGTTTTATATAAATAAGAAAAAATAATGAACTTTGTAAGAATTGAGCAAACTGTGCCCTGAAAGGAATTTGTGTTTAACACGAAATTAACACAGCAACAAAGAGTTTTTTTAGAATTTAATACGTCAGTATAACATGTAATAACTTCTTGACTGCAATTGAGGTACAGTAATGATCTTTATTTGTCTTTTTATTGACACACGAAGGCACTCACTCTTTTCCTGTTAAAGTTGCCTCTTAAGTAGCTTTTCAGACTAAGTTGCGAATAAAAATCTTGTTCTTTATTAAAATTACACGTGTCACTTTATTTTCAATACTCTCATAAGCTGTGGCCAAGGCTACTACTAATGTCGAAGCTAAAAGGTTACTTTTACGGGAGACATCCTTCCTGTCACGATCTCTTCTCTTATAATAGACGTATCGCGTAAAAAGCTTCCTTTGGAAGCACCTTTATAAATATCTCGGGAATATCTTGTACGGATGCTGAAATACGCGCACTTTTTGGGATGTCTTATTTTTATTTTCTGCTTACATTTATCACTACTTATTATATTATTTATTATTAGTTACTTAGTGGAAATAAGGTTCATAAACGTAAACATTATAAGTATTTAGTCGTGAAAATTTGAGGCCTGGTCACAAAAATGGGTGTGTAATTAACATAAGACTTAATTGGCATAGTTTTATTATAAACTTATTTATAATAAAACTATGCCAATTAATTATAATATAACTATTAATATAACAATTCACTTCATACAACTTTATATAAACTTACATTCTGTAATTTCATTTTTATAACAATCATTATCTGTAAAATTTATTTTTAATAACAATCATAAGTAATAAGCCTCATTTAGCATAACACCAGTTAACACCAGATTCAAATCTAAATCTAAAAAGATATTGTTAATATAATATAAGATTATGGTGTGTATGTAAAGCTAAATATTAGGCAACATCATATTAGACAACATCACACACATTGCTTTGATCCAAAAGTAAGTAGCTAAAGCACTTGTGTTATGGAAATCGGAAACAACAACAACACCACGAACACCGAGACCCGAAACAATATAGAAAAGTTAGTTTTCTACAGTGACCGGGCCCGGAATCGAACTCGGGACCTCAGAGATGGCTACACTATAAAAACCGGTGTGCAAGCCACTCGACCACGGAGGCCGTCAACTAAATGTTGATTGTATTTCTATAAAAGTCTTTTATTTGAATTTCAAAAAACGATATGCCTAAATATAATATTATATTAATTACAATACACCGAATTAGAGCTGAAAAAATTTTCAGAAACGCAAACAAATTCTTTTCTGGCATTCGCCGGCCGCTATCGCGGTACGCACGCTACGTTCACTCGGGTCGTGATGCTTTTTCATGTTCTAAACTAACCTAACCTGCTAAATGAGGGGTGCACATAAATTTGACCTTACATAAACCTTACGCTGTAAAAAAATCTAATCTCTAGCGGACGTACATTATTTTAAGATTTATTACAGCGGGTGAGGACTGCTCTTCATTCGCACCCCAGCTTTTAAATTATACTCTAGTATCGGTCAGACAAGATTCACGGCGATTGATTGATTATATTTGTATAAAATTCTTTTATTTCAATTCCAATAAACGAAATCCCTCATTCTGAATGTCAATTTATAATATAAATTGACCTGAAAACATGTTTGGAAACGCAAACAAATTCGCGTATTCTATTCGCAATATACTTTCCAACATAAACTAAACTATTGAATTGGGCGCAACCAAGATTTGACCTATGTAAAATGCATTTGTTTTCTTTTAAACCACCAAGGAATTAACAAAATTCATTTCATCAGTATTGTAAACTTTATTATAGAAAAAAGACTTTCCCCTCGAAACTTCGGCTCTTAAATTACACTCAGTATCGAACAGATAAGTATTACGGCGGGTCGAGTTTAACCGTAATATTGTTTATAAAAATGATATTATACACGTTAAAATAATCTAAATTGACAGTATACGACATGATTCTTATATAACAAGGGCTTTACATAAAATATTCTTATAAAATGTAAATATTATATCAAACGAGAATTTTAAGAAATTTAGCCATAGGAAGCCTAATCATAATATAATCATCTAGCCCATCCCACTATAGCACATTTGTATGGTAACAAACGTGCTATAGCAAAAGGTGGACAGCAGAGTTCAGAGAAATTCGCAGTGCGGTAGGTCCCAAAATCAGACATAAAAGTGAGTTTGTCAATGTGAGAAGAAAATAACTTATAAAGGGCAATTTGGCGTTATTGATAGAAAGGATTGGAAGTAGGAATCAAAAAAAGTAAGGACGTTTCCTAGCCACGCGTAATGAGAGAGATGATGATAAAGTGTGCGTGCTTTCATACAACAATATAAAATCGAGTACATTCGGAAATAAAATAGAAAATTATCAGGAAAAACCGCAATTTCCCCATATTACAGATCAGTCAACAACACGCTCAGTTTTACAACTCACATTTAAACTCAATTTATGCTATCTACTTAAAATAAGAACACTTCACAGTACAGGTTGTGTACTGTAGTCTAGGCTCTAGTCTATGAGTAGAACTACTGACCGAATGAATATAGTTTTGTATTTAGAATGTGTTTTGAAATAATAGGTTAGAAAGAAAGAACATCTTGATAAATCGAATAGTAACCTCAAGAAATGAACATGTAAAAAAGTACAGTAAATATCGAGTTTTGAAGATTATCCCAGTTTATATTTATAAAGTACCTCTCGCTACGCATCCTAAGCTACGTCCCAGCTTACAGTACACTGTTGGCTGTATGCATTTGTATCTGACGACCTCGGTGGCCTACAGTTTACACTGTGGGCGCTAGATGCAGAGGTCCCAGGTCCGATTCCCGGTAGGTTTTTTTTTATCATACCAAGTGACGGGACGAACAAGTCGTGGGCCTGGTGGTAAGCGACATGCCTGTTCATAACAGTTGCAGTACCACTCAGAGCTTTGAACCGCAAAGACCGGAGGGGTACTGCCACTGCTCCCGTCACCCTGAGACATAAGTTGACGCCCTACCTTTCAAAACCGGAACGCAATAATGCTCATATTACTGCTTGATGGTAGAAATAGGTATGGTAGCAGTACTTCTCTAGACGAACCCTTTCGTAAGGACCTCTACTGTTACTAAAAATGAAATTGAATTCGGAAAATGAACTTTTCTAAATTGGTTCTGGTAAGGATGTAGTAGAGCGGGTAGCACTCTGGAGTGAATTAGGTTGCTCTGATATCCATAGTACAGGGAATTCCCTAGTTTGAGACCAGACGGGTGTGGTTGTCTGGCACATATTGTTATATCTATTTTAGACTCTCGCCTCTCCCAAGGCCTAAAAGATTTATTATTATCATCACCACCACCACCATCATCATCATCATGATCATGCTCTTAGAATCGATGAACGTCGAATCTACATGTAATCGATTTTTATAGATATATATATTCATCACCAAGATCCTTTCGCCTAACACGCTTTAAAATCAGCAATGATTTTTATTTATTTGCCCATTGAACTACAATAATTACTAAATTTTCATACTCAACTCAATTTTCAAAACCATTTACAGTGCTTCTATTTTCTCAATATCCCTCGGCAAATTTCGTGTTCCGGCTGTAGTCGGGTGTTATTTAGTTGCTCTTTGCCTTTCGCACAGACCGGACGTTTTCAGTCGACTTGGAAGTATATAGAGTTGCTATTACATTTTTAATATATTATACAACGGGAGAAAAGCAGCTAAAGTCACAGCTTAATTTACAGCGTGTACTTGTATTTTTTACAAGAAGTCGACACATATAAGAAAGATTACAATGGTTATAGTGGCTTGTGGTGTTTCAACCGGAAAAGTAAAGAATATTTTAAAAGAATATGACAAAAAAGATAAATTTATTTAATTTATATTTATTAACTTAATTATTGGCATGGAGTAAATGTTATTAAAAATTGGGAAATAGTTATACAGCTATATATAGTTCACAGGGAATTTAAAATAAAACACCAAAAAATACGTTATTCAAAATTTATATTATTATAGATTTGAAATGTAATAATTAATGGGCATGGAAATTAATATTCTGTATTCGGAAATCCGATGATTGCCTACTACATAGTAGTCTGAAAGCAAAATACATAGTTAAGTAACGTTACACTGTGATTCAAGCTAGCTCGGTAAATAATTGCTTGCAGTGACAAGTGGCGCCAACCCAGATATTTGCCGCCAGATAACCATAAATTACCCTGTTCCTGTTTATTTTTAACGTTGAAACTGGAAACTGTTAAGCAACTATGTAGGATCGATTTTCTTCTGTTATGTAAGCGACGTTTGTGGAACACAATATTCATAATGTTCCTATATGAATTTCAGTCTTATACGTCGATTTTTTTCGGTACGAAAACAAAATCACATTTTCTTAAACAACTGGCACATGTCGTCGGTATTTTGTAGAAAGAGCATAGCGCCATTTTGAAATTTTGTGAAGTAAAGTAAATTCGTAAATAACTAAAACATACTCCCTGAAAATAATTTCGAAATGGCGACCTTTCTACAAAACACCGACGATATATAGGATCATTTATTTTGATTGAAGTATCGATAGATACAAACTAAGAGTCACCCGCCATCCTTCAAGTCATATGCGTCGAACAAAAGGTCTATCGATCAAAATTTTTCACGTTTTTGTGGCTCCGGTATCCTCAAATGCGGTGTTCAAAAATAAACGATTGTCAACAAAGGAACGTTAAGGATGGTTTGGGATGCTGGTTCTGCCAGATTATTTGCTGTTGAAGTGTTGGTTTTATTCATCATAAATCCTTTTATACGTCTCACTGCCGGACACGGGTCTCCTCTCTGGCGAGGGTTTACTCCATAGTCTGCCACGCTGGCCCAATGCGGGTCGGGGACTTCTCGCGTTTTCCGAGGGTTGTGAAGAACCTTCTTCGACGGCCTCTGCTTGTGAGGCGGTAAGTATGTCAAGACATTAGGCTACCACGGCGTTTTATTCAATTGAGTACAATCGCATATCGATTTTATACAGAGGACCTAATGCGAAAGAACGTGCGGGGTACGTGAGTTGCCCTTTAAGTGGACACTATGTTCGGATACAGTCGCTGGACACTTCGACTAAAATTTCTAGTACTAGTGTAGATTACTTGATAAGCCATATATCCTCCAGTCGATCCAGCCCTACGGGAATAACAGGTACTGGATAGGAGCACGGAGAGGCGTCGGGAAGTAAGCGTGCCAACAGCTCTGGTACGTATCTGGAAAATAGCGATGGCGCCGCAAGTGCACCCGGTACCGCTCAGCTGAAGCACTAGCCGTTTGAGTACCGAATAAAGTGAGTGACAACGTTCTGTGACAACTCTGTCCATGGGCTGATCTGGGGTTAGGACCTGACCTTATTAGGTCCCTGTGCTTGCACTGGTTATGGTGCC
>NW_020653853.1:11662646-11735286 GCF_003589595.1 Hyposmocoma kahamanoa | reverse complement strand
TGACCCCAGATCAGCCTGTGGACAGAGTTGTCACAGAACGTTGTCACTCACTTTATCCGGCACTCAAACGGCTAGTGCTTCGGCTGAGTGGTACCGGGTGCACGTACGGCGCCATCCCTATTTTCCAGATACGTACCAGATCTGTTGGCACGTTCACTTCCCGACGCCTCTCCGTGCTCCTATCCAGTACCTGTTATTCCTGTAGGGCTGGATCGACTTGAGGATATCTGACTTATCAAGTTATCTACACTAGTACTAGAAATTTTAGTCGAAGTGTCCAGCGACCCCCGCACGTTCTTTCGCAGAGGACCTAATCCTCTATATAAAATCGATATGCGATTGTACTCAATTAAATAAAACGCCGTGGTAGCCTAATGTCTTGACATACTTACCGCCTCACAAGCAGAGGCCGTGGGTTCCAATTCGGGCTTGCACCTCTGAGTTTCTCGAAATTTATGTTTAGTGAAGTGTTATAAATTAAATTTATAACACTTCAACAGCAAATAATCTGACAGAGACAGCATCCCAAGCCATCCTTAACGTTCTTTTGTTGACAATCGTTTATTTTTGGACACCGCATTTGAGGATACCGGAGCCACAAAAACGTGAAAAATTTTGATCGATAGACCTTTGACTTTGGGTGACTCTTAGTTTGTATCTATCGATACTTTAATCAAAATAAATGATCCAATATATCGGTGTTTTGTAGAAAGGGTGCCATTTTGAAATTTTTTTCACATCTCGGAGCAACTTCAAATATTTGCCGTTTTTCTTACTCGCCCCGACATGAAAGCTATGTGGCGGTCAAATTTAAGTTTATCGTCAATACGAATATCAAGATACTTAACAGTATCGGTTCTGCTTAGGCCTTCGCAGGAGTACGTCGTCCCACTTCTACAACAAGTGTGCGCTATAATAGCAGGTACTGAAAATGGAGCTGTTGATGAGGTCTTGTGAAAGCAGATGTGCTGAGTCTTTTTGACATTCGTAGTGAGCTGATTTCGCTTAAGTCAATCACAGACCAATGATAGACCATGTTCTGCATTTCGTGGAGCGTGGTTCCAGTCAGTACCATGAAATATGATGGCCGTGTCATCAGCGTAGTAAATTGCTTCTGCGTCTCGGAAAGGAATGCTGTAGATATCGATCATGTACATAATGATCAACGTAGGTCCCAGTACGCTTCCTTGTGGGACGCCGAAGCTAATGCCACGAATATCGCTAACATGTTGGCCCACCCTCAGACATTGATTGCGATCAGACAAATAACTCTCAAACCATTCAAGAGCCGTTCCTCTGACCCTGCAGGCATCCAACCTCCTCAGAAGTGTTGGGATGGAGACGGTATCAAAGGCTTTAGCTAAATCCAAGAACGCGCCGATGCAGCGACGTGAACGTGACGATAGTCGCAGAACTTACATTGTCTAACTCTAATAAAACCAAAGCAAAGGCAATATTGACATGTTAGCCTCTGATATTGAAAACAAAAACTACTTATACAGAATTTACTTATCTAATGTAAGCAAAATTCTAAGACAGGTTTCTTTTGCGCAAAGTTTTGTTTTTTAATTTTCTTAAATGTTGTACATTGACATATCAACAGATTGTTGCACTATTTTATATTAAAATAACATACATAACACCCTTATAATAACATAGCGCCCTCTATGGAAAATAGCAGGAATGCATCATGTGTGTGTCTGTTTTGTGTACGAATTTAATTGTTATTTTCACATTTTGTGCAGTTAAGTCGTGTTACACAGTAGGTTCGAAGTAGTCTTATGTAATCGGTGGTTGATTCATAAGCGGAATGTGAATATTGAGTCTTTAGACTCAAGTACAAATTTTACCAACTGCAGTGTCATCTTTATTATTCCATATTTACCTAATCCCCAAAAGGGTGGCCTAAAGTCAACTGGATTTTCGCGGTGCCCCGATATCTATTGTAGGATTAAAGGCTATAAGAGGAAGGGTAGATATTATACCCTAAGTCGAAAATAATCCCAAATGACCTTCACTTGCCCTAAAGGATTTATTAAGCTGGAAAATTCCGAAATTACAATATTAAAGATATGACACGGCCTTAAGATATTGAGAGTTTTCTAAGGCATTTTAAAATGTATCGGTTGTTACCACAGAACTATAAATACAGTAGAAGTGGTCAGTTAGCGGCCGACGCGTGACAATTATAGGTCTCGAAAGACCTACTTGAGTTCAGTCCGCTATTTTCGCATTGTATGGTATGGTTGTGTCATTCATCGTCGAAAAAATCGTAAAAAAATGCTTTATTGTACTATTTTGGAGTGCAAAAATGATAGCTTCACCAAAAATGTTACCCGTAGTAGCATTTCAAATCATCAGTAATTCTTATTTTAATGTTTTCAATTTTCTGATTATCTATTCATTCAAATGTCAATCGTTCGTCGTAGTCCAGCTACTGGCCGCAAAATGGCAGCATGTTGAATAAAATTTGAATGTAAAATCAAAACGTCGTAACTCGCAATAAAGGTATTGAAATTTCAACGATATAGCGACTGGGTAAAGTTTAAATTATATTAACAATCAGAATTTGTTACATCTTTTTAAATTAGAAACTATAACCAATCATTATCAAGATTTCATAGTGTTTATCGTTTTGTTTGTGTGCATTTTGGCGACATGGGTTCCGATAATATTCGTGGCTTATGGCACTTCCAGTGTTTTTTCTTCCGTAATTGTTACGAAGTAACAAACTGCTCTGCATTTGCCAGAAATAAACTGCTCTCTTTGTATACGAATAATATAAGGAGATACGTCAGTTCATATGTATTTTCTCGCATTAACTGATAGTAAAGAGAATTTAAAACGTTCAGACTGTCTTTTTTAACCGGAAACTTTATTGTTAATAAGATTTTAATGACACCAGTAATGCTGGGAGCATAATGCATAGTAATTGGAGAAACTGGGAACTATGAAATAAACGAAATAGCTTAGGGAAGTCTATTGCATAAAATAGGTTTGTTATATAAGTACACATTGGTTTAAATTTATCATTTTAAATGACTATTTGTTAAATGACTTAGGTAGAAAGAAAATTAAAAACTATAAATGCTACAGCAACTTAAGAAATAAAGAAATTGAGACCAATTTGCGATTTCAAACTATGACAATTGCTAACATAAAGCAGATTTAAAGATTTCCACGTTGGAAAGTTGTATCTATTTTTTTATTGCCTGAACTGCAGAACTGAGTCGCGCGTTCGGATAACTTAGTTAAATGGACACTACTGCAATTTGTCATTTACAGTTACACCTAAAAAGGTAGGCTCGTCTTTTCATTTGTTTGCAACTGTATGTTCATTTCGAAAATTTAACACAATTTTTTTTAAGTTTGTTATTTACGTAGTCTAACAACATTTTGACTTCTTTCTTTGCCGCCTTTGTCTTTGAATAATAAGTAAGTTCCTTCAACAAATATGTCTATTGCACGATGGAAACAATTTGGGACAACGGATGAACATTTCTCTATCGAGATGTCGACGACTCTAATTTCCGCGGCATGTACCCATGGCTTTAATATCGTGGACTAATAACTCGAGAGGATTTCTAACCGCGATACATACAAGACAGCGTAGTCGGGTATTTAGTAACTATTGGTACACCAGATGTCGCAACGAGTACCACATAATTATTTTTGTGACTAATTTGTTTTACATTCACAAGCTACAATTTAAATTTATATTGAATTGATATTCAATTATTTTTCGTGAAATTACTCCACTACTTTGTTATTATTAATACAAAGATCGATCCGACGGATACAAACCGACGTCTTCTAGCAAACCGTGGCAGACGCCATGCCAATTAAGCCACGGAACGAACTAGCGGACCTCACGATTTTTCTATGTACTTGTTGTCGGATTTTTGTATTTGGTTTTTCAACGACTTTTAAGCCGCAGGGCCATCTATGAGAAATTTATTAAAGTATTTCCTCACCCAGTTAGGTAACTTTACAGCTTCCAGCCCTGGCTAGAGATGTCGCTATTAACTTTATTTAAATTTATATTGAATTGATATTCAATTATTTAGTGTGAAATTACTAGTTTGTTATAATTATTAATGAATAATGATGGAACTAATATTATGTTGAAGAAGGTTCATAACTCTTGGAAAATATGTAAAATCACCCGCTGTTGCCACCCGCCGCACATTGCACTTTGGAACAATTCCAACGTGGCGAACAGTGGCATAAACCCTCTCCTTAGAGGTGACCCTTGCCCAGCAGTGGGGCATACAATCTGTTGATGAGGGTTAGTCATTAATGTAAACAAAAAACAGTAATGAACCTAGGAGTTGATTTTCAGAACCGCATGTATTTACTGCAAACCCATAGACCTCACCATTGCGATCGACCGTCTGGACTCTCTGAACTGAAACTAGTATTCGAAGAAGAGTATACGCCATAGTACATACAATAAAAGTTGTGGAAAGGCCACAGATAATTATAGCGTTGCGACTTTTTCCATGCACCAAATATGTTTCATCAGTATCGGTTATTGAGCACTAAACATTCCATGTAAACATTATTTACATCAATCATTAAGCTTAGTTTGGGTCATGTTTGTTCTCCTATTTTTCTAGTTAAAAATTATAGTTCAAAAACATTTTCTTCGCGAATGCAGGCTGTGCGGAGGAAGGCTACCTAGAACACTTATTCTTTAACTGCCCCCAAACAAGATTCCCACTTTATGACCTCTTTCCCAAAAATATCCCAATCAATATCAATTCTTTTCTAGCCAACGCCCACTCTCCACTAATATTCATTCCGTAAAACTGTACTCAGCAACTAGTTGCTTTATTCTGACTATATACAATCCTTTCCCAAACCTTTCAACCGTCAATCTGTCTTTCCATAGCGCACTTAGTAACCGCTAAATTGTTTCAATAACCGGCAATTTGTCCCATCATCGCACTGAGTCTTCCAACCGTGACGATGGCGGAATCGTCGCGCACACAGAACAATAAATACAGTAGAAGTAACCACTTCTACTGTATTTATTGTTCTCGTCGACGCATGCCAACATTAGGTTTCGGAAGACTTGAGCTCAGTCCGCCATTTTCGCTTTTTATGATATGGCAGCATTTTATTTGTAAGTCAATGTATATATAGTATTATAGTGCAAAAATGAAAGCCACACCAAAAATATTACCCGTAGTAGTATTCCGTATTATCGGTAAGTCTTATTTTAATACATTTTCAATTTTCTGTTTATTGAATTGATTCAGTAGAAATTATAGGTCTCGAAAGACCTACTTGAGCTCAGTCCGCGATTTTCGTATTGTATGGTATGGTTTTGTCATTCGTCGTCGAAAAAATCGTAGAAAAATGCTTTATGAAGCTATCATTTTTGCACTCCAAAATGTACTATTTTACCAAAAATGTTACCCGTAGTAGCATTTCAAATCTTCAGTAATGTTTTAATATTTTCAATTTTCTGATTATCTATTCGTTCAGAAGTTAATCGTTCGTCGTAGTCCAGCTTCTGGCCGCAAGATGGCAGCACATTGAATAAAATTTCAATTTATAATCAAAACGGCGCAACTTGCAAAAAAGGTTGCAATACAGACCTTCCAACGATGTAGCGACTGGGTAAAGTTTAAATTATGTTAATGAATCCAGAATTTGTTACAACTTTTTAAATTAGAAACTATGACCAGTCATTGTCAATATTTCATAGTGTTTATTATTTGCTTGTTTGCGTTTTAGCGACAGCGGGTCCGATAGTAATCGAGGCTTAACGCATTCCTTCCATTGCTTTTTTCTTCCGTGGTCGCGACACAACAACACGGAGCCATATCCACACTTCATTTAGTTATTTATGAAAACACAATTTAAATTTACAGTAATAAACATAACGCTCACGTGCTAATTACTTATACAATATACATATTTGTTACGCTAGGTTTGCTTTAAAAATTAGCTTGCCAAAGCTGTCGTAAATGATGTCAGCATCCTGCGACCATACAATTTAGGAATATGAGACCACGTTTAGTGGTTTGACTTGTTATTGAGCGACCAAGAGTTGACTCTTGAAGAGTTGCCACTGCAACTGTAAAAATGTACACACGGCGTAATTATAATATCGTATCGTAGTATTGAAATAGGTCCGAAATTGGTGGAATCCGAGTTGCTACCGGCTTTTAAAGAAAACCATAATTTTGCTCAGCTTCCTGGAATCGGGAAACACCGATATCAAAGCTTTTTTAAAAACAACCTGAACAATTTTTCACGATTACGTGAAACGATATTCACGATTCAAAATTCGGAAGTCAGTTAAAAACTTTTCGAAGGTTTTATCAACGTGTACAATTTAGGAAAAGGAAGTATATTTCAGGATCTAAATAGCATATATTTATTTGTTTTGTTTTTGGTTACTGGTTGTAAGCGACACGCCTATCCATAAGAGTGACACTTAGAGCTTTAAAACGTAAAGATCCTAGGGGCACTGCCATTGCGCCTGTCACCCAAAGACATAAGTTGTCAAGTCCCGTGTGCTTGTAATTTCACCAGCACCCTTACCCTTCCAAACCGGAACACAGTAATGCTCACATTACTGTTTGGCGGCAGAAATAGGTAAGGTGGCAGTACTTCCCTAGACGAACTCTTTCACAAGGAGCTCTACTGCTACTACCTTGGTATTTATGTGGTTTGTGGCTACTAAGTTGTAATATTTCTAAAATTTGATCATTTAACGCCTAGAAATTATTCCTACTTGGGAAAGTAAACTTTCACAAGCAATATTGGTTTATACATGTATGAGTACGAACAATAGACAATACATCATGAGGAAAAGTACGTCATTTCAATATATCTGTGTAATAATTTCTACATTGCTGCACTTCTAAGTGCGAGCCAATGACGGTTTTAACGTCACGCTTAAAAGGTAATATAAATAATATCGTTAGTACTTTAACTAATAATCAAAATACTAAAGTGGGATGACATCCCAATGTGAAACTTTTTTTAAATAAAAAAACCCTAAATCGTTTACGTAAAATTCAAAATGACAAATGAAAAGATGAAATGAAAATCTAAGAACTCGAGATGAAATGAAATTTCAAATAGCTGATTTTCCCTACAGAACACGTAATATCCGATTCGCAAAAAAGACTGCACATTTTTTCACACAAAAAACGTTTTTTTTAATACAAGTATGGCATTTCTTTTAGGACAAATATTTAGTATTTATATGAGTTAAGACCATAAAACATCAAGTAAGATAAGATATCTATTATTTTTGTTATATCATTTACAAAAAGCACGTTATTTAACATACATCAATTAAACTTATAAATATTTTTTTAACATATTACTTGTTTACTTATAAGTAAAGCAAACTAAAAGTTATGATTATTTTAAATAATTATAATTTTATTTGTAAGGAAACTCACCTCAAAAGTTTACGGAATTACATCTATTTGCCAAGTTTTATTGACACCGGTTAACGGAAAGTGGGTGAAAGTCAATAAACAGAATTCATCCGTAAAATTTACCACTCCTAGAAGTGGAATATTTGATTTGAGAATTTTTTCAAATTTGAATGGTATCACTACTGAGGTAACCCGTTTCCAACAAAAAATAATTTATCGAAATCGGTTCACAAATGACGGAGTAATCGCGTATTGACATACATAAAAAAGCAGTCGAATTAAGACCCTCCTCCTTTTTTTCAGTTGGTTAAGAAATATAAAAAAACTGACTGGCTACAACAAACTGGCTGTTTGTAGACCTTACATAATGCATAGTAGGTAAGTTTAAATGGCCACATCCTAGTTTATTATATGCTTAATATAAATGTTAGTTTATTTACCTGTATTAATTTAGTACCATAGTGGGTACTTACTATACATGTGGTTGCCCGTTGACCATTGAGGGTGCGGAAATATTACGTATTGACAATATTGCCTGCAGTTTATCACCTTGCTCCTATTACTTGTGGTTTCTGGTAGGACGGTACCATCGCCATTACTTTTATGTTAAGGTTTAAGCTTTTGTCTATTGTTAACACTTTGCCTTTTGCTGAGAATAATTGCTACGAAAAATCCAAAGATTAACAAATAAGTGTACCTATTTATCGAGTTTTTGGTTTTCGCGATTGTAACATATAGGAAATGAAACGATTTTTTCGGATCTAAATCGCGTATGTTTGTTTTTTCAAACAAACCAACGATTGTGGCCTTTTACCGTCAGTAGTGACCATAGGACCTGTAAAGGGCCCGAAACGTAAATTCTAATTTTTTTAATAAATATCTTATTTATGTGTAATGTGGTGCACGAAAACAGCACGACTGACTATTCCATTCCTGAACGTCTGGTACACCCTGGGCAACAATTGTTAAGTACCTTACGTCCAGGAAAAGAGTTCGTCCAGGAAAGTACTGCCACCTTACCTATTTTTGCCGCCAAGCAGTAATGTCAGCATTTCTGTGTTCCGGTTTTGAAGGGTAAGGGTGCTGGTGAAATTACAGGCACACGGGACTTATCAACTTATGTCTCTGAATGACGGGCGCAGTAGCAGTGCCCCTCAGATCTTTGCGATTTAAAGCTCTTAGTGGTACTGCAATTATTATGGACAGGCGTGTAGCTTACCATCAGGCGCACGACTTGTTCGTCCCGTCAGTAGATGTTATAAAAAAAACAAAAGTCCATTATATAGTTGCTAATAACAGTTAATTGAATTACATCCGTAACTCGCGTGTTTGGTTGTAATTGTGAATATGAGTGGTGAATTTTAATTAAATAAATAAATATAGTTTAAAACAACTTTACCTATTAGAATTTCGTTATAGCAAACGGCTAAAACATAAAATAAAAATATACGTGATTTATGAATAACAGCATGGGAAAACATAGTAAGCAAACCTGTTTGTTAGGAAAGTTTACGAAACTCTGCGAAGCCGTATGAAGTTCCTAACTCTTAGTATAACTGGAATATGACTCAGTAGCCTTCTCGGTAGGTCTCCTACCAGTACTCAGCGTACATAGTTCAATAAATATGCTAATAGAGAGGTCAGGTCGAAGTACGAATTCCTGTGACGGCATGTACTTTTTTCTGTAACAGTAGAGCTCCTTGCAAAAGAGTTCGTTACCTTACCTATTTTTGCCGCCAAGCAGTAATGTGAGTATAACTGTGTTTTGGTTTTAAAGGGTAGGAGTGCTGGCGCAATTACAAGTACGTGTGACTTTCCAACTTATGTCTCAGGGTAGAGTGCCTCTCAGGTCTTTGCGATTTAAAGTCCTGAGTGGCACTGTAATGTAATAGGCGTGTACTTATCACCAAGCGCACGACCTATTCGTCCGGTCTCTCGGTAGCATAAAAAAAAAAATAACATTAATTTCTAATTTGCGTATATTTCTGAATATTTAGTAAGAGCGTTTGCGTGTTACGTCGGATTCGTCTGTTCTGAATCCGAGAAATGACGATCCGAAATTTCACAGGGATCCTTTTATCTCTCAATTGTACAAACGATATTAATATTTTCTCGAATACGAATCGGACTTAGTGCATAAGCAACATCCGAAGTGGGTACGAGTTTTCTAGATTTATATAGTCTCGGATTCGGAAAAAATCAGAATCGGATTCAGTGCGCCTACGCACTAACGGTGAAGGAAGATATCGTGATGAAAGATTTATGCCCATAAAGGTTCATATCCCTTGAGAAACGTGTGACGACCCCAACCCGCATTGCATGACGGGCTAAACCCTTCCTTTACAGGAGACCCGTGACTAGCAGTGGGACAGATAGTCAGATACTTTCAATGTACAATTATATTGAAAGTATATAATTCAAACGTATAACGTTAATTACTACTAAATGCAGTTTGTTTCTTTTCTTCCTCGACACGTAACCAGATCTATATGACTTATTATAAAAGATCGCAGAAACTCAAAGAAAACTTGTCTCCTTCGAGCGGTGAAAGGCGCGAGTGGTTTCCAATAGCGTTGAAAAAGTTTAGTAACAAAATATGTTTTTCTTTCCTTTCGTACTTTGCTTAATTAGTTGGAGTTTTGTGATCACAGAGGCGTTCTTTTTATTCAAAGGTAGGTTTTCGTTATTTTCTATAATAATAATATTATTTATTTTCGAACTAAAACTTATGGAATTATACATGTAACAATGAAAATCGATTCGGTAAATCGATGATTGGACATCAAAAATACTGATTTTTTTGGACACGTTTATCGCTTAAATGTAGTATCCATAAACTTTAATGGTTCTGTATGAACTGTAACATGTTATTTCAAGTTTACTTTTGGGAAAATTAAGAATAGCCAAAGATAAACAGATAAAAATATATTCAAGTTTAAGCTTTCTGCAACTTCCAGTATAACTCGAGGTTTTTTCTCATTATTGTAATTTTTTTACAAAAATTATAACTATTGTAGATAACACTTAAAAACATAAAATTTGTCAAAATTGTTTGGTAAAAATAGTATCTTATATGTTATGAATTTTGTATAGCGTTCAGATTTGTAGATTGATAAAGTGATCGTTTTTACGGTTTGAAACGTGGTCCAAGGTATGTATACGTAAATTATACTTCGCACCTAAAAATGAAATTGTGACTTAACTTAAATTTGCAAAAATTACAAACTAGTTAAAAGAGTTATTTTTTTGTTTTTATGGCTTTTTTTTATTCTAATGTAAGTGTACATTTGACCTCCATCTTACCTGATGGAAAGTGACGACGACGTCGACGATGGAGCATGCACACCTTTTTTTTTTTTTTTTGACGGGTGGGAAATCTTTATGGATACCCCTGAGCCCAGGGAGACTCAGGAGATATGTGGGGACTCTCCCTCCAAACTGGAGGGACTACCCCACTAAAACCCCCCCGGGTTTCCCTCTCGCCAGTTGAGTCGGCGCCGTGGGATCAGTGAACATTCACCACGACGCCGCCCGGCCGCCCTAGTTTACGCCAGGGCTCCCGCGCCACCTAGCTAATGCCTATACACTCTCGCCTTGAAAAGGTCTAGGTTATTAAGTTCAGGGAACAAATCTGTAGGCAGGGAATTCCACTCCATAGCCGTTCGCGATATACATGTGGAAGCGTAACGCTTCGTGCGAATCTTTGGAATATCCACAACATAGGGGTGGAAGCCAAGCCTACGCATAGTCCCCCGATGATGGAAAAGGGAAGGCGGAATTAAATCGTGTAATTCCATCGCACACTCTCCGTGATATAATACCGTAAAATACCGATAAGCAGGCAACTTTACGGCGGTGTTCAGGGCTCTGCAGCTTTGCCTCTACTAATTCCGAGTCACTTATAAGCCTCTTGCCACGCTTGTCAATTAAATTCAAGGTGGCCAGTTGATATGTAGCAGAGCCATCCCAAAGGTGGCAACAGTACTCCATACACGACCGGACTTGTGCTTGATACAGCTGAAGCAACTGTCCCGGTGCGAAGTAACGCCTCATCCTGGAAAGGATGCCAAGCCTCCTGGCTGCATTTTTGGCCATGGATTCAATGTACCTGCTGAAGTTCAGATTGGACGACAGGTCCATTCTAAGTAGCTGGAGACGGTCGGCTATCGGTATGGAAATATCACGGAAAGTCGGAGTCAGCTCAAAAGGACTCCGTTTTGTGGAGAATAGACACGCTTGCGTTTTGGTAGCTTTAAATTTGACAAGATTGTCATCGCCTCAATCGGAGACTGCCTTGAGCGTCAAATCTAAACGGCTAACCATGGACTCTCGACAAGACTGAATTTCCTCTCCATTGACCTTTGCATTGGTCAAGTACCTATCTACAACTGTGCTGTCATCAGCATACGCAAAGGTACCTGGAATTAACATATCATTGATATGCAGCAGAAAGAGTACGTACGTAGGACTACCGCTGGAATTCCATCTGGCCCGCTTTGTTCACGTCAAGATTCCGCAGAGTTCTAAGTACCTCTTTTTGGCGTATGCGAACTGGCGCCATAGCGCAGCCAGCCTGAGGTAAGGTAGGTGGTACGTTTCCTGCGGCATCCAGACGCGAACTCTCTGCAAAAAATGAGGCAAAGAGATTCGCCTTCTCTTCTGCAGTACGGGCCAGCGTGCCATCAGGCCTCAGCAGAGGTGGCAAAGATGGGTGACAAAAGTTGGTTTGGACCGCTTTGGCCAGGGACCAACAGGATTTGCTACCTGCTGGATAAGAGGCAAGCTTGGCCCCTCTGCGGCGCAAGTGGTCGAGCTTGACCCTACGTAACACGCTTTTGCACTTTTTGGCGGCTATATTAAAAGCTTTCTTCAGATTCCGAGTACTCGGAGCTTTACACAGTCGAGCATCTGCCCATGCTTGGTACGCGGACTGCTTTTGTACTTCAGCACGACTGCAGTGAGCGTTAAACCATGGACGAGCTTGGGGTCCATTGGGGTACATCGGAGTATGGTATGTAATACTCCATACCCAAACGCAAGACCTCGACTACAGCATTAGCACGGCTCGACGAGTCTCCTGAAGAAAAGCAAACCTGCCAAGGATATGACGCAAAGAAAAGGCGCATTTCATCTCAATCTGCTAACCTGTATCGCCGGATACAGTTTTCACCAGACAATGGTTGGAAGTACGCAGTGGGGCATCCACAACCACAGAGTATCGGTCCGGATCAGTTGTCAGCAGAAGGTCCAAGCAATTAGCCGTATGAGATTCAACATCTGGTATCCTAGTGGCACCACTGACAAGCCGGGAGAGGCTTAACGTTAACGCAAGTTTACGCGTCTCTCTCCCAGCATGATCGGTCATCTGGTATGGGAACAACCATTCTTGATGGTGTGCATTAAAGTGCCCCAGAATGACTAGTTGCGCCGCTGGGTACCTATGTTGAATCTCATCAGACGTCTCACTCAGATATTGGAACAGCTTGTTTCCTGATATCCACTGTGCGATCGGTAAACACAGCAGTACACTATTTGTGTAACTCCTGTGTCTACTAGAAGCTAGAAAACAGAATAACTCGGTGCCTCAAGGTTCTTGAGACGCTTGACACAGATGTCATCACGAACGTACACACAGACTCCGGCACGAGGTAGAAACCTGTGCTCCAGGGTATACCCGGGGTAGCTGAGGTAAGCCAGTCGGACATCTGATCTGCGTCTTAGTGAGGAACAGCAGCTGCGGTTTATCGGTTTCAAGATGATGGCGGACCAAATGGAGATTTGAGTGCAGACCTCGGATATTAGTGAGGTGCATATTTAGTGGGAGGGCGTGCAACCGCTGTGTAAACTTATTACCGTTTCTGTTTTTCATATTATTGTTTTAGGGAAGTGAATAGGCAGGAGGAAGGCAGTTGAACGAGGCACTGCGTCGTGTTCAACCAAGCAGCAAAGCTCACACTGCCACACGAGGGTACAATCGGTTTGGAGACCGCGGGGACACCCGAATCTCCCCGGAGATGGCCACCTGGTCCTCCCCTCCGGTCGCCAACTGGCAAGGTGGAGCATGGCAACTCCCGAACACGAGTCGGAACATGGTGACAACCATTTGGCGACTCGACTACGTCGGGAGGGTGGTGACTAGCCACGGCCGAAGCCTACCACCAGTAGTTGTTGCTCTTTAGCACCACTCAGGTGTCACTTGTGGGGTCTTGAGGGTAAACCGAAGCGAGCAATATCAACCCCCAAAAACTACGACGGCTACTGAACACAATTGAAGAGTTTTTAAACGTTATACTATTTGCATTGCCCCCTCTATAGAAAATTGAAGGAATACATAATGTATCTCTGTTTTCTTGTATAATGTACGCTTTTAAAATGGTTTCACAATATTTTGCAATTAGTTCTGTGTTTCACCGAAGAAAATAATATAATTATATTACCACAGCACCGCGTCTTAGTGTATTACACAACCGTTAAGCTGCCGTGATCCGTGTATATTTTTGAGTAATATTTGTAATCTCGTTATTTTCAGTGAAAACGGAGCCCATATTGTTTTGTCTTAAAGTCTGCCCACTCTACTGTCATCCAAGAAGTAAACGAGATGTTGGTAAGAACATTTTTACTTTCTGTTGAATGAGGAAATATTGGGATGAGTTGGAAGGTTTTCTAATTTAATATAAGGAAATGATTACAAAGAGACGTTTCAGTACAAATATATCGTAATACAGAGTAAAGAACAAGCTTCGGCTTTCACTATGAATTCCCCACGCTTCATTAAATATTTCCAAGAGAAGTTGAACATATTTGTAGTGAGTTTTCGAATATTTTTTTATTGCAATGTTTTTACAATATTGACTCCGACATTTGGCATAATTTTGTTAGAACAACAACTGTTTTAGAGCTACGCAGGTGTGAATAATATAATAATATTGAATGGTGAAAAAATTTCAGTAGCGTTAGCGTCGGTAGACTTGTGAAAGAGTTTGTCCAGGGAAGTACTGCCACCTTACCTATTTCTGTCGCCAAGCAATAATGTCTGCATTACAGTGTTCCGTTTTGAAGGATAAGAGTGCTGATGAAATTATAGGCACATAGCACTTGTCAACTTGTCTCAGGGTGACGGGCACAGTGGCAGTGCCCCTCAGATATATTACGATTTAAAGCTCTGAGTGCCAGTACAACTGTTATGGACAGGCGTGTAGCTTATCATCAGGCGCCCGACTAGTTATTATAAAAAAAATAACCTCTTAGAGAAAGACGGAGGAATAGTGTAATAAGAGCGCGTTGTGGTGTGAAAGATGTTTAAATTAACATACAAATATGGGGAACATTGCATATCGGCGTAATAACATAACCACATTGCGGTTGTCTTTCAAAAAGGGCAGGTAAATGAAGCGTGTGGACGAAACGAAAAAATATGCAGGAACATAGTATGTCAAGATCCGCATTCTCTGTCTACCCCAGACGAACGCAGAATTGATGGTATGTATGTGGTGTAAATTAATACTGTATTCCAATTATGTTTTTTGATACAATTGTGAAGAATATAAAATTGTCTTTATTTACTTACTTATATTATAAAATTGACTTGTAACGTTTATTATACACCTTTTTTATTACCTTTAGCTGTTATTAAAAAGCTAGTAAAATGACTTAAAATAATATATAGCTGCTATTATAGCGTATATTAATCTTATACAGTAGGTACAAGAATGTCATGTTATTATCGTCACTAACCCGTATATATTCCACGCCTGGGCACGTGTCTTTTCTGCAGACGTTCCCTTAACGGAGGCCATAATTTGCCATGCCCCAGACAGGTTGATCGTAACAGTAAATTTTCTAAGAATCACGTTACGAAGACGTTATCTTCGACGTGTAGTTGACTTCACGATGTTTTCCTTCTTTTTTTTTATAATATCAAGTGACGGGACAAACAAGTTGTGCACCTGATGGTAAGCTACACGCCTGTCCATAACAGTTGCAGTGCTACTCAGCTCTTCAAATCTCAAAGATCTGATGGGCACTGCCACTGCGCCCGTTACCCTGAGACATAAGTTGAACAGTCCCATGTGCCTGTAATTTCACCAGCAACCTTAAAGTTCAAACCCAGAGCACAGTAATGTAAATAAATATGTAAATAATAATGCTGATATTACTACTTGGCTGCAGAAATAGATAAGGTGGCAGTACTTCCCTGGATGAACTCTTTCACAAGACGCTCTACTAAAACTTCATCGTTTAAGCAACAAAGTGGTGCACGCCCAGTGCTGGAAATCGTATCCTAGATCTCCTACGCAGGAGACAAGTGTCCCCCGGTCACTCTCTTCCCCAATCACGGCTGTCTCTGTAAATTTCGTGTATATGACTGTTAGTATGGCTGAATGAATTAAATTTTTATTTTGTATATTTTTTATGTAAATTATGATTTCGTTTCTCAGATAGCTGCATATTTCTATGCGCATCGTCATTTACAATAAATAAAAATATGTTATATAACTTACCTGCATTCAATGCTAATCGGATTTGTTATAAATAGAATCAAAAATAATTTTTCGAGGTTAGGAATCAATCTGTATATGTATATATCGTACTGATAATGTATGTAGATGTACTAGAATCTCATGGCATTAAATATAAGAAAAATCGAACGACTTTCATCTGGCAATGTTAGTTAACATGTCACATGTTAATTCAAAATATTACTTGTCAGACAGCCGTATGCTAAATTTTTTCACTTGAAAATATTTGTAAGTCTATGCTTGAAAATTACGATTTTGTAGCAATACTTACTGAGAATCCTCTTCAATCTCAAGCAAAAAAATTGTAATAATGTTTGTAGCAAAATCAAAGAGGAATTAGATGCATCTAAGTCACAATTCACGATTTAGAAGCGGGTCTCAAATCTTGCCGATTAGTAGGAGTAAATAAACTTGATATTTGAAATTTTAATGAAGCCAAATCAATGTATGTGTTATGTAATTTCAGGTGGTACTGGTGCTGGTCTAAAGAGTTGCTATACATCTGAAACTGCTTTTGTGGCTGTTACAGTGGTATTTACATAACCTTACAAATGTAGACATTTCTAGGTTCTTTTGTCATTTGTAGAATCTTGGTGGAAATATATTTGTAGCGGACTGTATCAATGGGTTCGGGTGGGTGCTATCAACGAGTGAGCATGACCAAAGTTACAGTTTATTAATTTATTGCAAAACACGTACAGCTAAAAACAACCACATTTAAATTTAGAATTTAAAATTTAAACCTAAACTTAAAAAGACTATAGAGAATATATACAAAAGAGATTTGTAGAGACTGCTGCGATTCGCTACAATTCTATTTTATTACCTTAAATTTGTATGTTTTCTTAATGGTACGCAAATTATAATTTTCCGTTGTCCTGACCTCAAAAGCAAAGCTTTTGGTGGAAAATGAAATTTAATTTTTATTTTTTTACGTTACAACTAATTAGAAAGTGACGTCATGATAATTTAGAAACAAAAATCGTGTTCCATGGTGTCATTGTCATAAATAGTTTTGCCATTTTTTATAATAACAAGGGACTGGACCAACAAGTCGTACGCCTGGTAGTAAGTGAAGCCTATTCATAACAGTTGCACTCAGAGCCTTAAATTACAAAGATCTTAGGGGCACTGCCACTTGCCTGAATGAACTTTTTCAGAGCAGCTCTACTGCTACTAAACTACCAGTTATTGTGCACACAGCCGCAATTTTTTCTGAATTATTAGATCGCATTGCTGTCGGATTGCACGAAGGAGAGGGTTAAGGCGATATATTCCAGTCCCGATAAAAGATTCGAGAGTTGTTGTGCACACGCCCGTAAAAGTTTCTTAAGTATTAGATTCATCGGTAAGCACGTTTTTAGTGGTATTGTACGTCGGGTACAGTACTAGTGTTTTATGAACTTTGTAACCTTAACTTCAAAGGTCACTTCATGGCATTATATACGTAACTTATTTAAACTTCTCCTTATATTTATTTATATCAATGTCATTGTTGAGTTTTGTTAAGTAACTATGCATTTTAGAAATAGAGATTTAATAACTAATTTGTATACTACTTGTACCTAACATTGGAACGTGTACAAAATTTTCTATTGACGGTCGTATTTTGTACGGGCCATATCTGCCGTCCACTAACTAAAATGCGGGTAAGTGACAAATATCCGTTTTAAATAGAAAAAAATAGATCCAAACGCTCTTTTAAAAACAGTTAAAATTAGTTAACGTGTTCGACTTATCGGAACCTACGCTAACGAAGCATAACTGATATATCATTAAACAATTTCAATATTCTAAAATTGGATTAAAGTTTTTTTTTATGATATCTCAAAAACTTGTGTTGTCACTTATCCGCATTTTAGTTAGCGGACGTCTGACATATTGGGCTTTTTTTGGAAAACACTCGAAGAAATTTTTGCTCTATAATCTTAGTACAGAGTACTAAAAAAGCCGACCTCAAAAGCACATGGTATTACATATAATTACCCAGTTTTATTGAAATCAGTTACCGGAAACTGAGCAAACCCGGGTTCATCCCCTAGTTCGCCACTTTACGGGACTTGACACAGGAGATAATAAAAATAGGTTCTCACTACTCAAGTGAATTTTGTGTGTTTTTATTCTGGGGGTCTACCTTAGAGGATGGAAAAAAATAAAAGAAAGGAGCTGCCCTAACTACAGAATCAACGTGCATATAACCAAAATTTGAAAGTTACAAATGGCGGATTTCTTTAGTGTTGAACCATAATCTATCGATAAGTCATTATCGACATGCAAATGTAAGGCTTGAATGTGAAACTGTTTTTTTTGTTTCTTTAGTTTACTGTAACTAAAGTATGCCTAAACAAACACAAGTCTAATAATTTAATTTAATCTCGAGTGGTATATCATTATAAATGTCAACACACAATTTTAAACTTTTTTAAAATTTTAGTTTCAAGATTACAACTGGTAACTTATCGAGTAAAGTCACCAAACTGCTGTGCAGTTAGTTGGCGACATTCTTACTTAATTATACCTACTTTACTGGTATATAGCATTACATAGTATTAATTGTACTTACTAAATAAAATATAAAAATTACTTTACGAGGTGCGTCTTTAACCTACATTTTAGTACATATTTACATATCGTCTTTTAACTAACTGTCAAGTACAAGTTTATTCAGGTTTCTGCGGATTCTAGTATTCACGTTACTGGCTTTCTTAAACAAATCAATCTATCAAGCAATTTTAACTGGTAACTTATTTAGTAATAGTCACCAAACTGTTGTGCAGTTTGTTGGCGACATGCGCACTCTTACTTTTTTTTAACGCACACACTTAACATTGCCCTACCTATACCTACTTTACTGGTATATAACATTACATAGTATTAATTGTACTTACTAAACAAAATATAAAAATTACTTTAAGAGATACGCCTTTAACCTACATTTTAGTACATATTTACGTAACGTCTTTTAACTAACTGTCAAATACAAGTCTATTCAGGTTTCTGCGGATTCTAGTATTCTCGTTAATTCCCGGACTTTCTTAAGCAAATGAATCTATCAAGCTATTTTAACACAGAAATAATGGAAGTAGTACTAGCTTTTCCCCACGACTTCGTCCGCGTACAATTTTTATACAGGGTGTAACAGAAAGGTGTGGTCATATTTGAAGGTCGGATTCAGTTAATGGTATAAAACTAGTTAGCAAAGTTGTTTTAGTACACACTACGTTATTTATGGAAATTTCGCCATGAACAGTTTCGATCAGCTGATGTCATTTAACGAAAATAAATAGTCACATCACATCTCTATTGAGTATCATAATACAACCAAATTACGTAACTTGAAAAAATTGTGAAATTCAGGCATGTTATTGTAAATGATAAAGTACTTAATGCCATATTCTTATTACTATGTTATAATTTACTAAATTTATTATTATTTTATTCATGTAATATGCGTGTGAACATTTAATGAAAAATAAATATTATCCATTACTTTGCCAAAATACACTAGTTCATAATAAAACTATTATTTAAAACTTAGTACATAATAACGTAATATGGTTTCGTTAACTTCATATCTTCAATCATACAAAATACACAAATTTCCATTTAATATCCATTAATAAAACTAATGTCCTCTAAAAAACACATATTTAAAGTTATCTCTGTTTCTTTTTACCATATCATATGTAATAATACTCATTCATCTATTGTATTTTAATGAATGAAATTTGTCTCTTTCTATCCGTCGGTACTGTTCTAACGCATGGCGGCTACCGAATCAGTCGGTATGTTTCTTCTAACGCATGACGCAATATGACGCAATTATCCGACTAATACTTCGCACCCTTACAATGAAAGTGACCCAAATCAAAAAATTTAAAAATGAGTTTATACCGTAAAACCATCTTAAAAAAATATTTTGTTACATTAGTCACACTGTGGTGAAGATGAAATTGTGCAATTAAAGCTCGAATAGCTCTGATCCATAAAGGTCCCTTTCATTTTGTTCTTTCAGTTTAAAAATTCTACTCCCGCGTCGAGATATTAACGCCGCATTTATTGTTGAATCTGCATTTGCAAAGACAACACGCTGCCACTGACTTATTAGCATTTGAGCCATTTTCGTTCCGAAAATCATATTCAAAAATAACTAGTAGCAGTAGAGCTCCTTGTGAGTTCGTCCAGGGTAGTACTGCCACTTTACCGTGTTACAGTTTTGAAGGGTAAGGGTGCTGGTGAAATTACAGGCACATGGGACTTGTCAACTATGTCTCAGAGAGATGGACGCCGTAGCAGTAACCTTCGAGCGGCAGTGCTACTGTTATGGACAGGCGTGACGCTTTCCACCGGGTACACGACTTGTTCGACTCGTCGCTTAATAATTAAAAAAGAAAAAATTTTTTAGTAAATTACTTTTTAAAGGGACTGACTTTTTTGTTTCGTGGACTTTCTTCTTTTTTAATTGTGAAACAGGGACCACAAAACCACATCAAGGGTTATGACATCTTGCTTAGCTGATGAACATTAAAAAGACTTAATTCTTAATACGTTAAATGATAACAAAAAAATCGTTAAAAAAAAGACCTATTGGCGACTAGTTTTTGTAAATTATGTTTTTAAATTGTTGAACATTAAAATGATCAGAAACAATTTTCAGTTGTAAAGTTCCATTTTTCCTCATTATTTTCAAAGACTAATAAAACCATCACCTTTAGTACTTAAGAGTAATAAATAAAATAATATGAAAATGTCACAACTTGAATCTTATTTTGCGTATTCCCAAAAAGTTGAAATTTTGTATTGGGACACTTTCATCGTAAAGGTGCAACCTGAAGGTCGGCAAACGTCAAGAAATTAGTTTTGATCGTTGGCCACGAATTAATTATTATAATTTTCATCACTTGCTTGGAAATGAAAATATCGTGAGAAAACTTGGATTTCGGAGATAATTGCCAAAATCTTCAAAGATGCGAGAATGTCAAGTCTCCAACCAGTACTTACTATGCAAGTGTAGTGGACTAAACCTTGTGCAAAAAATAGTACTTTACTAACTTACATACGTCTTTAATTGCTGAGCACGCGTTTCTAACAACAGGTTTACGCTTAATTTGACTTATCTACACACGACAACTTTCTGTGTATGGGTTTATTACATGGTGAAATTGAAATAATTAACATTCGTTTAACCTATTAAGGTTCTTACTTCCTAATAATATCTACTCATCTAAAGAAATATTTTAGAATAGTTTAAATTAGCAATAGTGTAAAACCATAAAAAAATCTTACCTAAATAAACAAAGTATCAAGATTAGTCGCCTTGCGTACGCGATACGTAATCGTAGCGAAGTCGCAAGCCTTTGGCGGCAACTTTGGCGGCAAAAATATCACCTTTGATTTTCGCCGCCAGCATTTGATTTTATACATCGTGATGTGGAGTAGTGGTTAATGTTAGACTCGTTTCGGAGGTCGTGAATTCGATTCTCATAGTTGACTGGGTCTATGGTGTAGTTGTTAGAGCGTTAGGTTTTCTTTTTGGATGTCGTAGATTTGATTCCCATAGTCGACTGCCTCCATAGTCTAGTGGTTAGAGCGTTAGGCTTTCTTTTCGGAAGTCGTGGATTTGATTCCCATAGTCGACTGCCTCTATGGTGTAGTGGTTAGAGTGTTAGGCTTTCGTTTCGGCGGTCGTGGATTTGATTCCCACAGTCGACTGCCTCCATGGTGTAGTGGTTAGTGTTAGGCTTTGTTTTCGGAGGTCGTGGATTTGATTCCTATAGTCGACTGCCTCCGTGGTGTAGTGGTTAGAGTGTTAGGCTTTCGTTTCGGAGGTCGTGGATTTGATTCCTATAGTCGACTGCCTCCATGGTGTAGTGGTTAGTGTGTTAGGCTTTCGTTTCGGACGTCGTGGGTTTCCGATGGGTGACTGCCTCCTTAGTGCAGTATATCCGTAATCACCCAGTCAGTTCTTGCGTTGTGTGGAAGTGGTACGGGTGATGGTCAGAGTTATGTTTACAAACAAAGGCGTATGCAGTGCAACGTTGAAGGTCATAGATACGTAGGATATAGGTATTCGTTTAATGTGTATGTAATGATGTAATTTGTACAGATATTCTATCTCACGAAGGCGGGTGAGCCAAAGGTGTTGTTACGCGTGTACATGCACATTGTTTTAGTGTGCGTAAGCTCAGGAGCGCTCAGTTGCGATCTCGAGCTCGTCCAGATCACTTGTGCTAATTGTGTTCGCGTCAGATTGTCCAAATGAGTACCGTCAGCATGGAAAAAAACATAAGAAAGAGTTTGTAACATTTAAAATTGACGAGTTCATCAAAAGCAAAGGATTTGATGTGTTACGCCTTCCCCCCTACCATCCAGAATTAAACGCTATCGAAAATGTATGGGGAATTATAAAAAAATACATTGCTTCGAGAAACATCGAGCAAAATATAACAAGTACAGACATATTAATAAATGAAAGTATTGATAATGTCAGCAGCGAAACGTGGCGTAATACTTGTAGCCGTGTTGAAAAAATAGAAAAAGAATATTAAAAATATTTTGATTTAGATTTTGAATTCGTAATAAATTTGCAAGATGATAGTGATGACGACAGCATGACAGAATCGTCTTCAGACTTTGAATAAATGATATTTGTATGCAATCTACATTGACTTCCAAATAAATGGACGACGGGTCTAATACAAAAACCATGAAAAAAATGTCCCAAGTCAACCTATTCGAAATTTAAATTGTTATGTCATCGCAGTATCGCGCTGTCCGTAGAACAAATGAAGACTAAAGCGGAGTGTCGCGCTCTGTATACGATTTTAGTGCCTTACAAGTGCGGACACTTTTTAGCGCGGACCCGACGTCCATATAATTGTAAGTCAATGGCAATCTACCTATAATATTTTATTATACCTATATACTAAGTAATAACAATTGACAAGCTTAACAAATTATAATATAAGTTTCAAACGAAAATTAATAATTAAAAAATATTTACGATTGATATGCTATCGCTACGTGAACTTACGCACACAAAGGCGCTTATCTGTACACGTCACTACTACAACTATTACTCACCCGCCTTCGTGAGATAGAATATCTGTCTCATGAGAAGGGTCTTATTTTAAAAGGATGGTAACAATTTTAATTTCATCCTGTAGGTACATTATGAAAACGTTACCCTATATTCCAAAATTTGCGTTTCAGTCGGCGTCCTTTGATGTGCCGCCGCTGAGGCAGAGAGGCACTATTTTTTATTTTTTGTAACAGTCTGTAATTGCCGTTTGCGTTGTGACGACTAAATAGGTGCCATCGTTTTGTTTGTGTCTCGTTTTTGTGTTTATTTAAACTATGTCACGCTTAAGCAATAGTGATTACTATGAGATGATGTTGTGCGTAGGCGCAGCCGATGGGAGCTTGCGCCAGTCTCGCCAAATTTATTGGGCAAAGTTTATTGATGGCGTCCCAGAAAATCGACGTCGACCATTTCCCACTCTGGAATGCTTCAGGAAGATGGTTATGAGACTTCATAATAGTGGATCGTTCCGTGGTTCCAGTTCTGAAGGCCGGCCGAGTTTACGAGACCCAGAATTCGAGGCAGATGTTTTGGAACATTTTCTCGGCAATCCAAAGACAAGTACTCGTCGTGCTGCGGCAGCCTTTGGTGGTGTGAACCATATGAGTGTGTGGCGTGTGTAACGGGATGATGGCCAGCACCCATACCATTTTCAAAGAACGCAGGAGCTGTTACAAGCGGACTATGATCCACGTTTGGCATTTTGCCGCTGGTACCGCGACCAGATTGGGAGGTCTCCCGACTTCGTTTCGTCGGTACTGTGGACAGACGAGACGTCATTTACGCGTGCGGGCATTATCAATATGCATAATGAACATTTTTGGACTCATTTGAATCCCCGCGTATCAAGGGAATCAAATTTTCAACACCAGTGGCGGATTAACGTGTGGGCTGGTATAATAGGTTGTGCCGTCATCGGTCCAGTGTTTTTGCCGGCAAGTCTGAATGGGGCCAATTATTTAAGATTCCTAACAGAAGACTTGGAGGACGTTCTGATGGCCCTGCCAGTGACACAATACGTGAGACTCGTGATGGAACACTGGATGACTTTCCAGCACGATGGAGCACCCGCACATTTTGCTCGAAATGTATGTTCCCATCTGAACGACCGTTTCCCGCAGTGGATTGGGCGGGGAGGTCCTGTACCCTGGCCAGCGCGGTCCCCAGACTTGACACCGCTCGATTTTTTTTATGGGGTCATATAAAAAATATTGTTTATGCGGAGTCCTGTGAAAGCGCAGAAGAAATGAGGCAGCGGATCGAAATGGCATTTAGTCAAATCACTCGGCAGATGCTTCAAAGAGTAGAGCAGTCTCTGTACCGACGCACGGAAATATGCATATTGCATGGAGGTCGGCATTTTGAACCTTACCTGTAAATGTGTGAAATGTGCCAGCAGTGCGTGCAGTGATTGTACTTATTATTAAAAATTATCGTAAACAAGTCAATATTTCGTACATTGTACAACAGTGAATTACAATTCGTAGGAAATTCATTAAAACGTGTATGAATTGAACAGTAGGTAAGTACCAATTAAAAAAGTATCCACTATTGTAAAATTGTCGTAAATAAATGTATTAATACTAAACTATGTAGAATGTGTATACGATGAAGGCGTGCGTAACTACGGGCTTAATAAGTAAATAAATATTCTTTAAATTGTATGTAAATAAGTACGTACGCGTACCTAGGTATGGCATAAAATAATATTGTTAGAAATAATTCGATTTTTCTAGGTATTTAAAGATTTTGTTACTTAATATTAACGTATTATCAACATATTCAAATCATGTTTTTACAATGGCATTTCAATTGTAGTCAGCTGTTCTTTCGCCCCGCTTGCGGCCGCCCAGGTTACATGAATGAATTTGTGAAGTCGTAGTAACGTAACTAGCAATAGAGTTGTGACGCAGTGGTTGTTTCGGACAATCACTATTTATACAAACATAATTAAACTTATATCAACATTAAAAGTCACTTATTTTTATTTGATATTTTGCACACAGGGTCTAAATCAAGTGTACATTTGGGTCCTTTAATATGACCACACCTTTCTGTTACACCCGGTACAAATGAAAAATATTCAAGTATGAAGCAAATCGCACCACGCGTTAAAAAGTTACCATACACACATTATTACCCCATTTCGCCGCATTTTTGAAAAACTGTGATGCCATTTGTTTACCATTTTTACTGTAAAATATTTATGCAAAGTTTCGTCTATGTAATTTCAAGGAATATTATTTTTAATGCAAATGTTTTTATCCGTTTTCGCCCTTTTAGGGGATGAATTTAGAGAAATCCGTTCTTAGTACTCATTCACTAAATAAAATTAACACACCCTCAAATTATCATGTTCTAGTACTAAGGTTCTGTTAAAATTTGACTCTTCAAAATGAAGCGAACAAATGAAGATGGTCTTTGATCCAACGTTTGTATTCGGCAGTCCTATGATTTCCAACCATTCTTTATTCCTTTTTTCATTTGTAGGAAAACTTGAAATAATAAAAATAAAAATAATAAAACAATAAAAACCTCGTAGTGAATTGTTTTAATAACAGAATATCGATAATATGTACGCTTACAAGATCAACACTATCTCAAAATAATCGTTAACAACAATCATCAAAATATACAAACAAACAGGTAATCTAAAGTAACAAAAGCAAAATTTGGCAAGATTTATAAATAAACTACTTAAATAAGTCTAATTACATGAAATATTTGGGCTATTGTGTGATTTATAGACAAAAAAAATCACATGCCTGTGCCATGTAACATTCGATTGATTTGCACTTTTTCTAAAGCCACATCCCTTAATGTTGCAGCGTCGCATTTTTATTAATACCTAATTATTATCACTGTCAATATTTGTGTCCAATTTAATTATAATATATGCGAATAATTCAATAGTACATTTGTTTTGACATTCGATGTACTTCCCTTTGACAATGGTATCATGTACCTCATGTACTGCGAAATAGACATGGTTGACATTTAAGATGACGTTACGTATTTTCAATTCCCGTGTTTGACACAGACCAATGTAATGCTATCTTCTTTGGCTAAAGAAGGCTTGTAATAGTTAAACAAAGACAGTTATTGTCTTTATCGGTACGAACCATTTTTTTTTTAAAGTTACGAACCATGTCACTCATGTCTACTACTACGTGTAACTGCCTCTGTGGCCGAACGATTACCGTCCCGGACTGCCACGCAGAGGTCCTGGGTTCGATTCCCCGGTCGGGAGAAATATATGTATGGCCTTCATATATTTCTTTCGTGAGTTTGGGTGTAATTTGTGGTTGTCTATGTGTGTGTCCATAGTACCCGCGACACAGGGTTTCCCTAGTGCGGGGCTATGGGTGTGCGGCGTGTGCTGCGTGCTGCTGCGTTATGTCTCTCAGGATTATATTTTAAACTTAAGGTATCAGTAGAGTTCTTTGTGAAAGAGTTCGTCCAGGGAAATACTGCCACCGTACCTATTTCTACCGCCAAGCAGTAATGTGAGCATTACTGAGTTCAGGCTTGGAAGGGTAATTACTGGCACATGGGACTTGCATTACAACGTTCAGGTTTGGAAGGGAAATTACAGGCACATGGGACTTGTCAACATATGTCTCAGAGTAACAGATCTTTGCAATTCAAACTTCAGAGTCAAACTTCACTGCAACTCCTATGGACGGGCGTGTCGCTTACCATCAAGTACCCGACTTGTTTGTCCCGCCACTTGGTATAAAAAAAAGCTGAAATATAGTCTCATCTTTGCGTTACACTCTACATAGCTTGATTAATAATATTAACATTAATTTTATTCATTTTTGTTCCACAGACATGTCAGAAATCTACTTAGATGACGACGAAGGACCTTGGAAAGAGCACTGGCATGATTACCCACCACATCCCTACCCGCATTATCCGCATTATCCGCATTACATCTACATCTGTAAACAACCAGTTACAACTACCACGATGAAACCAGTTACGACCACTGAAGAACCGACGTACATTTGTTCGCTTTGTAAAACTAAGTGTGATTACCCTCCTACAAAGAAGTAACTCGTAACCTTGGTATAATAAAGCCACAGGAGATAATACGTTACAAGTGCTTTGTTTACATGAAACAAATGATATACAAGGCGTCACACGACTATGTCACACGGAGGGAAAGTACTTTAAATACCGTAGATAGAAAATTTTACTTAAAGAAGACTTAATTTTGATTTTAAAAACTATTCGAACTGCATTCAAAGTTTTTTAAATAATCGCCTGTCTGAACCGGGAATCGAACCCTTGAAATGTGAAAAAAACATCTGTAATTTTACTACGCTGTTCGAAAGCCTCAATCATAAGGATTGTTTTCTTCTAAATAACATAGCATCTTAATTAAAGAAAGACCAATAAATTTAATATTTAATAAAAATAATTAAATACATTCAACTGCAACTTACAATCAATTTAAGATATCAAATGCTCAAAATGTATCCCATTCTGTAGTATACAAATTCTCACTCTTTTGAAAATTTCGCTTCCTATTGATTTATTTATCTTTTCTTGAATGTTTAAAATAATACGTCTAATTTCAGCTTGTAACCCTCATTGACTTACAATTATATGGACGTCGGGTCCGCGCTAAAAAGTGTCCGCACTTGTAAGGCGCTAAAATCGTATACAGAGCGCCAAACTCCGCTTTAGTCTTCATTTGTTCGACTGACAGCGCGATACTGCGATGACATTACAATTTAAATTTCGAATAGGTTGATTTGGGACATTTTTTTCGTGGTTTTTGTATTAGACCCGTCGTCCATTTATTTGTAAGTCAATGGTAACCCTATACATTCTCATACCGGTTCCTGTAAATGTTTGACAGGTTCATTTGCCTGAAGTAAATTTCTAATTAAATGTTAAATTTCATGGTCTTTCTTTTATTTAAGATGCTACGTTATTTAGAAGAAAACAATCCTTATGATTGAGGTTTTTGATCAGTGTAGTAAAATGACATGTTTTTATTACATTTGAAGGATTATTACACAGACAGGCGATTATTTAAAAATCTTTTATGTAGTTCGAATTGTTTTTAAAATCAAAATGAAGTCTTCTTTCAGAAAATTTTCCATCTATGATATTAAAAGTACTTTCCCTTCGTTTGGCATAGCCGTGAACCTATTTTCGTTCGTAGAATCTATAAGCCTCTTTCCTGAAGTTCTCATTTTGCAAATGTGGCCTTATTACACCAAGGGTATGAACTGTGGTTAGGCAAATTGGAAAGTTTTTAGCGCATTTTAGGATCTATGTCAATCATAGACAGGGCCAGTGCAGGTGTCACACGGGTCATTTGGCTAGAGTACACGGAAAACTTATGGATTTTTTCGGCTATACATATGTATGTAGTACAATAGTAAAGAATATTATTGTATGGTATTCCGGTAGTCGTCTGTAATAACTAACAAGATATTTAATGAAAGAAAGAAAAAAGAAAGAAAATACATTTATTTGTTTACCACAATGACACCACAAAAGACAAAAGACAAAAAAAAAGAGAAAACCGAACAAAACAGAACTAAAACAAAACACGATCAAAACATTCAACGTAAAAGATAAATATATAATTACGAAACAAAAACACAAATAAACACAAAATAAAAATGTATATACAAAAATTATATAAAATTAAAACAGGAACTATTCATACTAATAATAAAAAGAAGACTAAATATTGAGATACCTTGTGTGGTGCTAGCCGCGGTAACAAAAGGGTCACAAACTCAGTATTGCTGGAAAACGCAACGCGTTCCTAAGACCCTAAGTGAGGTCACGGAACAACATATGCAAGCATACTTTGGTACTTGAATATAACAGTAAAATAATTATATATACGTACATATTACTGTAACAGATGTGTGTGTGTGTGAGTGTGAGTGTGTGTGTTGTGTATGTTTAAATACTTCCAAATAATTTATGTATAACTATGAAAATACATTGTAATAATTAATACGTATACACTATACCTACATCAAGCAACTAATATATTTTATAACAAATGTGTATAAAAAGTATAAATAAATAGGTGCTGGAAAAGTTAACACAATCCCTTTTGATTTTCCAGCAGGAGAGCCTTAAGCTTGCGCTTAAAAGCATTCCTACTAGAAGTGTCATGAAGAGGAGGGGGTAGATCATTCCAGCACTTGGATGACACAAACCTGAAACTTCCTCTGAAAGCTGCTGTGCGGTGAGCAGGAATGATAGCCCGAACCTTGTATTTAAAACAGTTTTGAGACCAACGAAGTTTGCGATAGAGATACTCAGGTGTCTCGGTTCTCACTACACCGAACAGCAACATAGAGAGGTGTAGCTGCCGACGAGCAGTCTTATTTAAAAGGCTTGCAGCATTTAAAAACGGGGTGATATGGGATCTAGGAGGCACCCGAAAGCAAAAGCGTGCGCATGCGTTTTGTACACGTTGTATTAACTTCTTAGACCTACTAAAAATACAATCACTATATACTACATCGCAATAGTTTAACCGCGACAATATCAGTGATTCACAAAGGTGTACACGCAAATCAACGCTAAGGTAATCACGAATGCCATACAACAATTTGAGTCGATAAAAACAGTTACCCGTCACATTGAGGATGTGCTCCTCAAAACGAAGTTCACTGACCATCAGTACTCCGAGGTTTCTGACCCTATCGACCCGTTCCATTGGTTCACCCATAACCGCAATATTTCTGGAAGCAAGGGCTTCCAGTGTATTATGGATTTGACCCTTTCTTTCAAGCACCATGTACTTAGACTTAGTTGGATTCAGTTCTAGACAGTTCCTATCAGACCACGCCGCTATACGATCTATATCAGCATTGATGTCTTTGACTGAAGCAATAGTATCAGATGGCTTACCCGATATGTATAGTTGCAAATCGTCCGCATACAGGTGGTAGCTACAGTTTCTTATACTAGTAACGATATCGGCACTGTATAATATAAATACCTATAAATATAGATAACGGCCCTAAAATGGAACCCTGGGGCACACCTCTAGTTACAGGGCGGAGAGAGGAATACTCAGTGGCACCGTTAACCGCATGCAGTGCAACTATTTGAGTCCGATCCGAAAGATAGCTATGAAACCATTCGATGGTTTTAGTGTCAAATCCATAATACGACATCTTGGACAATAGAAGTGGTATGCTCAAACATTCGAAAGCTCTGGAGAAGTCCAATAACACCAGAAACGTGTTTTTCCCAACATCCTGTGCTGCCAAAATATTGTCGACCACGTCCAGCAGAGCTGTTGCTGTGCCTCGACCCTTTCGAAAACCAGACTGGAATGGAATTTATTCGTGTCAAAATTAAAGACAAATAAACCACGTGTGTATATTAGTTGTTATAATTAATGTATAGTTCTTAGAAAACTTTTTTAGGTAAGCACTCTTTCCACGAGTGTCCGAGTTGCACTAGGACGACCTAGGTTAAAATTCTCAGTTTGTGGCAGCCACGGAAGTATATTTATTTGGTCTATGGTGGCAGCAGTTGTGAAGTGTCTATGTACTCGATGAGATGGGCAAAATAATCGCATCTCGGGTTTCGTCGTTTAAACGTCCTAAGTTCCAATGCGTCCTTTCTGCTTCTGCCTTGAATTGAAATAAAAACTGTTTTATTAGCGCATCCAGAAACCTAATTTTACAAATTCACGGGAAGCTTATTAACCATGACATCGTTTTGCAGTTTTTAAAATAATATCGTCAATTGTAAAATAATAAGGTCGATATGGAAATCTCTGAATCGTCTCAGATTACAAGTTCGCCGATGTAGAGACAACATATAATAATAATAATGGTCGACTTAAAGCTTATAGAAATAACGTAATGCTTAAACTAACTGACATTCCGTACGTTAACGATCCCAATAAATTGTATAATTCAGTTTTCAACATAGTGAAAAGTGAACGTGATAATGTTTTTAAGTCCAAAATCATAACTATTAATAATTCATTGAAATTTAGTGAATGGGCGACTGTGGGAATTCACAAAAGTAGACAAAGGCTGTATGATCTTTACGATGAAAGAACTTATAACACTAGTAACAGTTTTAATGATTTTGTTAGGAAATATTCGAAAATGTTTAAACGTGTTTGTGTGGCAGCCAAAGCAATGTTTATTAATAATAAAATAAAAAGCAGCGCGAATGTAGTAAAAACGACTTGGAATATTATAAATAGCGAAACTGGAAGGGTCAAACCTCGTAACTTAGATTTTCAACTAAGATTTAATGACAAAATTGTAAACACAGACGCAGAAGTTGCTAAAATATTTGAAAATTTTTTTACCAACATTCCAATTTTGACTACTAATTCGTTAAATTCATCTCCCACGGCCGCTGAATCCTTACTAAAAGAAAATAATGCAGTTAGTATCACTAATTTAAGGTTCCGTCATGTATTTCCAAACGATATTGTTAAAGCCTTTAAGTCTATAAATATAAAAAATACTGCTGATCTTGATGGTCTTTCAGTCAGAGTAATTAGTTCTATAGTTGATTGTATTGCGCCTTACTTAGCCTGTGTCTTTAATAAATGTGTTGATGATGGTGTCTTTCCTGACCTCATGAAGCAAAGTAAAGTTATTCCACTTTTCAAATCTGGTAGTATTTCTGACCCCACCAATTTCAGACCTATATCAATACTACCAACTCTCAGTAAAATATTTGAAAAAATTATTCTAAATCAGATGTGTGCACATTTTTATAGTAATAATTTAATGTCTCCTAAACAATTTGGTTTCACTCGGGGTCGCTCTACAACCGACGCTGGTGTAGAGTTGATTAATCATATATTTGATGCATGGGAAGTCTCACATGATGCTATTGGTGTATTCTGTGACCTTTCCAAGGCTTTTGATTGTATGCACCATGATACACTGGTCAGGAAACTTCGCCATTATGGTGTGGCGGGACGTGATCTCGACCTTCTTAAATCGTATTTGCGTGGTAGGGTACAGAGGGTCGATGTTAACGGTACGAGATCGTTAGGGTCTGTAATTAGCATGGGTGTCCCTCAAGGTTCAATTCTAGGCCCATTTTTGTTTTTAGTTTATATTAATGATTTACCTAGCCTTATGGAGGGTATAAAACATGAGATAGTATTGTTTGCTGATGATACTTCCTTATTATTTAAAGTTAAAAGGCACCAATGTTCCTATGACGATGTGAACAATGCTATATCTAAAGTAGTTGATTGGTTTGCTGTTAATAACCTACTTCTTAATGAGAAAAAAACAAATTGTGTGAAATTTACATTACCCAATGTTAGAGAGACGGTTACAAACATTGTAGTTAGAAACGAAAAATTGAATCTTGTGGATACAGTTGTATTTCTAGGTATAACGTTAGATGCTAAATTGCAATGGGGTCCCCATATAAGTAAGTTGTCAAAACGGCTCAGCTCTGCAGTGTACGCGATTAAAAAAATAAGGAAACTTTCAGACGTCGAAACCTCTAGATTGGTTTACTTCAGCTACTTTCACAGTCTAATGACATACGGCATTTTGCTTTGGGGTAATGCCGCCGATATCAATAGAATCTTTGTCCTGCAGAAACGTGCAGTTAGGGCAATTTACAATCTGGGCCCCAAAGTATCTTTGAGAGATAAGTTTAAGGAAATTAACATTCTTACACTAGCCTCACAATACATTTATGAAAATATAATTTATGTTAAAAGGAATAGTAATTTTTTTATGAAAAATAGTGACAGACATAACATTAATACGAGGAATAAAAATAAACTAGCTTTTCTTGATAGTCGTCTTCACAAAGTCAAACAATCATTTAAGGGGCAATGTATACGCTTCTATAACAAGATTCCGGTTGATATACAAAATTTGCCTTTCACGAGGTTTAAAACTATAGTGAAACAAAAACTTTATACTAAAGGTTATTATACAACTTCTGCGTACTTGGATGACAAAAATCCGTGGTAGTAACCCGTTTAGCTCATGGAGGTAGTCTCAATCTGATGTTTCAAATAAAAAAAATATTGTAAATGTTATTTACAAAGAGCAACCCCTAGAGTTTCTTGCTCATTCTTCTCAGGGGAATCTGCCTTACGAATGAGCGGTAGAGTTTAACCATTGTGACGATTTCAAGTGTAATAATGCTTACCTATGAAATAAAGATTATTTTGATTTTGATTTTGAACATGGTGAATTAGGGATTATATCAGTCCGACTAAAAACCATTGTAATTGCGGATCCCCCACACAAAGTATGTCTGACTTGCTATCATGCCTACAGTGTCCGACCAGCTGCACCCGCGAATTGATGGGGGATACAGGTGCTTAATGGGTCAAAGAAATATTATATTTGTGGCAGTAGTGCACCTTATGAAAGAGATCGTCCAAGGTAGTACTGCCACCTTACCTATTTCTGCCAGTATTGTCAGCATTACTCTGTTCTAGTTTTGAAGGGTACTGGTGAAATTACAAGCATGGGACTTGTCAACTTATGTCTCAGGGTGACGAGCGCAGTGGTAGTGCCCCTCGGATCTTTGCAATTTAAAGCTCTGAGTGACACTGTAACTGTTATGGACAGGCGTGTAGATTACCATCAGGCGCACGACTTGTTCCTCCCGTCACTTGACGTTATAAAAAAATATATAACACAGGATTTCTACTGACTGCTATGACTCTACAAGAAGAAAAAGAAGTACAAAATTCATCTAAACGTGACATAACATCTAAATTCATTTAACGTAGTAATTATAGCTTCACACAACTTGTTCTTAAAGAAATATTTAACCTAGAAAAATAGTTCTACAAGAAATCGAGAAACTTGCGATTGCAAATTAAACCTGTCGATAACGATTTGCATTCTTAAGTGGTAATGCCAGTACCATAAGTCTGTTACGAAATCTACAGTTGCCACCAATTACGGTGTTTGAGAGTAATTCACGTTTTTACTTCTAATTGGTACATGTTGCACGTTACATGTTTTTTTGCAGTATTCGATTAACGTATTTAGCGGTGTGCGTTTTTTGCAGTACCAATGACGTGAAAAACGCTTTTAATTATAATTAATTATTTTATTATATTGTATGCGCAACTGTTTACTCGGTTCGTATTGATACTGCAAAAAAAGTGCAGTGCAATGCCGTGTATACGGGGGTACGTCTATAGAAATATTGACAAGGTGAGGGTGGTAAGTATAGTATATCCTTCTCCTTGTAATTCATTTTGTGAACGCTAAATAGTGCAAATGTTCATTTTTAGTGAAATGGATAATTAATATAATTATTGTTTTTGGTTTTAACGGTTTTACTGACGTAGCGCCATCTGTGAGAAATCTATGGAAGATTTTCTTCACTCAACTAGGTACCTTTGCAGCTACCAGAGACTGACAAGAGATGTCGCTTTAAAAAATGTTTTACTACCACGATATTAATTTGTTTCCGTGAAAATCTAAATGAATATCATGATAATAAAAACTTCATAGTATTCATTACATACAATATTAGAATAATTAATATGTTGATCATTATCGAGTTCTTAAGTTTTCGCATTGGGAAGGAAACTATTATATATTTTCGGACGTGAAAACGCGTATATTTGTTTTTTTTTTTAACCAAATGCTTCGGACTCTTTACAAGTCCACCAACCGTGACCATAGTACCTGTAAAGAGCCTGAAATGTTTAAAAAAATAAATATACACGAGTTTACAGAGTCGTTTCATATCTAATGTGTGGTAATGGGTTATGGTCACGGTTGACAGATCTGTAAAAAACTCGGAATGTTATTTTGGTTGACTAAAATACAAACCTTCGCGACTTTAGATACAGAAAAAATACACAAGCACTTAATTTTCCAATGTTAATCATTAATTCACAAAACTATCGTCTTTTTAAATTAAAAAAAAAAACAAATCTTCAGGGACCTTCTCCTTTCTTCAACACACGGTTGAAACAAGTGAATTCAATCTACAGTGGGTATCTACATAGATATCGTTTATTGACTGTAGTTACTTTTTATGACGTAAGCAAGGAATAGGAAGGAATTTTTTTGAAGTCCATCTCCTAATGGGATTTAAAGACCACAAAACTATTGCAGAGAAAGTCTAAATCGCCAAAATAAGAGACGTGAAAACTTGAAACCTGTATTTAAACTCTCTACAAGAGAATCAAAAACTTCGGAGAATTGTCTTCAAACAAAATCATAAAACACATTTTGTTTCTGTAACTAAAAGAGCGTAAAGGCGGTATGAAAGTTCGTGTAGGTTGTTTCTCGCGTACATTAAACTGAAACTTTGTAGGGATAGGACTGTACGAAGTTTGAATAATGGACCACGTATTTTTCGTTTTTGTTTCAAAACTATTCTCGAGAAGGTCTCACATTCATTTTAGTTTCAAAGTTAGCGAGGGAAAATCCTACTCCTTTGGTTTATTAACCTATAACTTCATGTGAATACTTCAAGAAAGTTAAATTGAAATGCAAACCTTTTGTTTTTTCAATATTGGGCCAAAAATTTAATGTTTAAATTTTAATGTTTTTAATTTTAATTTTAATGTTTAAAATTTAATGTTTAATGCGTGGAGTTTATTATTCAAATAAAATAGGATAATTTATTCAAATAAATTAATTGTCCATATATTGAGTGTACAAAAATAAGTTTGGTTAATTGCCTAGTAATATTCAAAGACACATGAATAAGGTCAATTTTAATTAGGATGATGGATGCGATAATTATAATAAGTCATTCCAAAATATTACGAAACTATATATACCTAAGTGGTTGGCCGAAAAGTCTTTGCGGTTTTTACCACTAGCTTTAAACAAAAAATATTTTTTTTTCTCTAAAATATAATTATGGTCTATGGTCTTTTTAAAAATAATATTTTAGAGCGCATTTTAAGAATAGGCGAGAAAGTTTTGAATTTACATTTCATGAAAACCGCTTATAACTGGTAAATTGTAAAGGCGTCTTCATGATGATAATGCCAAACAACACATATCTTTACAAAGCTGTCAAAAACTTTAGCCAGGTTAGATATGTTACCTCATTCACCGTATTCTTCCGACATAACCTTTCAGATCTTTTACAAAATTCTTTGAACGCACACTACCGAAGAGAATTGTAGAGAGCTGTCTTTTATAAGTAAAGACATGAAAGGACTACTCTAAATTTACCCTAAAGATGGCTAAAGATTGTAGATCAACATGGCCAATATATGTATTTCTGGTTAACATAACAATTTCGTTTTATTTTATATATAAAAAAATGAAACACAAAAGCAATTATAGACAAACATTTTAATAGCACTTCAGAGTTCCTTGTGAAAGAATTCATCCAGGGATGTATTACTAGCTTATTTATTTCTGCCATCAAGCAGTAATGTGAGCATTACTGCGTTTGGGTATAGAAGGGTAAGATAATATTAGACATAACTGGTTGAAGACTGTACCACCTCAGTCAACCGTGACCATGGGCCCTGTAAATGGCCCGAAACGTCGGTTTGTTTGAAAAAACAAATATACGCGATTTAAATCCGGAAAAATAGTTTCACTTCCTATGTTATTATAATATTTGTATAACAGTAGAAAAAGTTTTACACTTGGCAACATTCTTTCTTAACAAACATATTGGTGGCAAGTTAAAACGGGTCTTTAAAAATGAACCTTTAAGTTATAAATTCGATTATAACTCCATCATTAGCGGGTTACTGGTGAACCATTTCTACCAATATGTATGATAGCGGTGTGCGCGTAGGTTTTATATTCATAAAAAATGAAATGAAAGCCGAAAAATACCGGTTTAACTTGGGCTGTGATTGGTTAATAAGATCCATCGGAAAGCTCCGTATTATCAAGGACAGGTTATTTACTATACGTTTATTAATGAGTATTTTGAGTAAAGTTAACCCACTACTTAACTTTACTCAAAATACTCATGTATGTGAGCGCGCGCTGTCTCGTACAGTGTTTTGATTATACGTGGATTTTTTTTTATTGAATTATAATTGAGTTATATGGACGCCTCGCCACTGTCCGTTACATATTTGTGAGTTTTTTTAACAATTAATCTCAAACGCTGGAGAGAGGGGACTCTCAAGATAAATTGTTATATCGCCACTATCAAGTTTTTGCCTCGTTCGAAAAAAATCATAGATCCCGTGCTGGTCTCAGGGTGAGGGGCGCAGGCCCTCAGATCTGTGTGATTTAAAGGTCTGAGTGGTTGTGGACTGGCGTGTCGATGACCACCAGGCGCACGACTTGTTCGTCCCGTTACCATAAAAAAGATAAACCGTCGAACAGAGTGAGATTGACACAGACAAACAACCCGTAGCAATGTTTTTATGTCAGTTTGCCTAGTAATTAATTATTTACCAAAAAACATTGTGACTCTATGGAAAACGGAATTTCGTTAGGTATATCATAGAACAATCGAGCATACGAATAAGAATATTCACACGCTTAAAAATTAAAATTACAAAAACTACCACCAGCAAAAAAGCATGTTGATAATCAAGAGAATATATAAGCTTGGTTTATTATGCGAAAGCATTACTATTGTTTAAACATCTTGTCATCCAATTTGGTACATATATATATAATATTGTTTAAGTAAGTAAATTTATTAGATACAATATTTTTGTACGAAAAATGGTCATAGTCATATTGTTGGTGACGGTGACTTAGAAGTGCTTAAATGTTAATAATTTATTTGTTAAGAAGTAAATTTTGTGCACAAAAGTTGAAATATATAATCTTATTGTGAAGAAAATAACTTTTTTTTTAATGAACGAAATATTCCTTATTGCACCCAAACTTACAGTGGTTATGTGTTTTGTGAAACAGTTGCTTAAGCATAAAATAATAAGTTATGTGCAACATTTTATCCAGGCAACCTTTTCTGATGACGTCGAAGTTAAAAATGTAATACCAAATCATTGAAAATTATTATTATTTCTAATTATAAAAATATACGTATAATGAGATCTGTTTGGACTGTTGATTTGTTTCTCTTTATCACCGCTTGCGTTGCCTGGAAGAGGTTTCTCCTTGTTCGTACACTGTTTGTTTAATTTAATTAAACTGTGTGTGTGGAATAACGAATGAAGAGTAAAGAACATATATTGCACAATAGTATCTGTAGTAAGATGATTATTTATACGATTAGATAAATAATTTGTTACAGAATAATAATCACTACTACACACTACTAATCACTGTTACTGCAATACTAACACAAGAATGTTACGGTTCTAAACTCGATGCAATCAATACAGCAGAAATATTGTCTAATGAAACGAATTTTTTAGTTTCTTGTTTTAGTTTCTAAAGGATCTTGTAATGAACAAGCGGAATATGTAAAAGGTAGGACTGTATTCGTTTTAGATTATAAATAGGTATTTATAGTTTCCATCGAAAGAACATAAGCTCGTCTTAAATGATACGTGATACTTCTCAACACTTGTAGTTATTGGTAAGTAGTAGAAGGTAATGATAATCTACAGCTATGTATATATGTGTGAAGACAATTTCAGATCCACCATATAAATAATACAGCAGAGTCAGCACCAGAATTGACGAGTCTATTACATTGAATTATAGTTGAAATCGAACTCTTAAATTAAATGTTTAAATCATGTTAGCAGCCTACAGTTGAGCCCCGTCCTTAATGGAGTTCAGATTTTCTTTGTCTGTACATTATTAACCCCTTACGTAAAAAGCGTATTTTTTTATAATATCAACTAACTGCTACTAAATGTATCTATGATTGTCTGTCGGTGGCATTATAGCTTCCTAACGGCTGAACAGACTTTTTTATTGAACATTAATTTGATTGTTGTTTTGGAGGACATTTGTGACGTTCTTAATTCGAAAATATATGTAAATGCTGTGTTAATATTCAATTGAATAGCGCACATCAATCGACCATTACTAAAGTGAATATTTAAATTCTTTTCCAGGAATAATTCCAGAAATGTTTTCTACAGCATGTGCCGTTTGCCAACACAACAGAAGAACGTGAACTTAGCCATACAGTTTTTAAAATATGTGAGAGCTGATGACAAGGCTGAGATGCTCTCGAAATATGACCCTTAAAACAAATATTTTGCGGGTTTAACAGCTGCTGTAGAGAATGCTTAAAAATAAAACTTACCACAACAACTATTAAAATGTCTAGGAACAGGTAATGAAATGACATAGAGTGACTTACGGCGTCAACCTGGAGGTTATTTTCTGTACAAATCATCATCATAGCGGCCTTTTTTAAACCAATTTTGGATGTCGGACTATTCCTTCTTCTTCCAATTTTGGCGATCTTGTGTCCGACTTATCCAGTCCCGACCTGCGTATCGTCCGATGTCATCCATCTATCGCTGCGGCGGTCTGCCGCGCCCTCTGACATCCGCTCGGGGCCTCCATTCAAGTACCTGCCTTGTCCAGCGCCTCTCGTCCATTCTCGCAATGTACCCCGCTCATACCCACTTTTGAAATTCTCTGCGGACTTCTGTGTAAGAGTCATGATTTCCGTACCATAAACAAGCACGGGCATGACATACTGCTCGAAGACTTTGACTTTGAGATGTAGAGGAATTTTGCCGTATAGCGATTGTTTGTTGGGACCGAATTCAGCCACCCTTGCGCGATCCACTGTTCTTCTTCCGCTGTTTGGTTTTCAAGGCTCAGTGTAACCTTATGTCCAGAAAACTGAAATAAATAGTTCTGTGCTGATAGACAAGATATTAAATCTAGTTTGTCGAGGCTCATTTCGAAGGATAATGTAAGTGGGAAATGAAGCTATTTTTCGGATTTAAATCGCGTATATTTATTATTTCAAACTAACCAACGTTTCGGGCTCTTTACAGGTCTTTACCAGTTCAATCAGCCTTGACCATGAGACCTGTAAAGGGCCGAAATGGTTTGTTTGAAAAAACTACTATACGCAACATGAATTCGAAAAATAGTATCATTTCCTATGTGTAACAAACGCGAAAACCTAAGAACTCGATATATTATGTACATGTTTTGTAATAAAAGTCTAACAACTGCAGACAAGTACGTGAATTTCATTCGAAAATCAATTTGTCTAACTAACTAAATACATTAAGTTGCAATTACCGACAGTTTTGAAGTTCTTTATGGTAAAAATAAATTAAAATATATAATACCTTATCTAATAAACGAAATTCCTAAAGAAATAAAAATATCGTTAAATTGTAAAAACATCAAACCTAAATTAAAAAAGTACTTTTTAGAAAAAATAAAAATTAATTCGTGATTGAAATATATAATAATTATAACCTTCTAATTTTAACTAACAACATACATCGGTATTAACTTTAAATGTATTATTAAAGTACTGTTCACGACCAATTATTATAATAGACTCGTGTTCAGCGGTGGGATGTACATACAAGGATCAAGGTTTAGTGACACCTTTATCAACGACTCTCACGCACACTAGAGGAATGTCAACACGCAGCAGTGCGAACGCACACACTATACATAGAAATTATTTGTACGACGAATGAGCAGTATACGGAAAAACTTAGTTATGTTTATGTTATACGGGAATGTTTTGTTTTTTTAGTGCTTTAAATGTAACAAATAAACAATTAAAATAATTTATATTCGACAGGCAGACTACATTTCAATTACTATTTTGCTATAAATGTGCGTGAATGTACCTTAAGAATTAAATGTTCATTAGTTAGTAACTTAAGTTGTATAATTCTTAAGAACTAAAGGTATGGTAGGTGGAATTTAGTATTCTTTGATGCATTTGATCTCCTTAACTCCTTCCGTAGCCGAATACAAAACATCTTTAAAAGAAAAGAAAACTTTAAACCATCACGTGGCCGCCATCTGAAATTAGTTCGTGCACCTTCCAAAACTCTTGCTGCACACAATTTTTTCAGCGATAGAGCGGTGCACAATTGGAACATGCTACCAGAAGATGTTGTTTCTGCTGTCTCTGTTAATACCTTGAAAAACAAGCTCGGCAACTGGCTACGAAAGAGTGAATTAGTGCTAAAAAACTGAATTAAAACGAACGATATCAATTTCAACAATGTGTGATGGAGACATGCCAGCGAAAGCTGCTCGTCTATAATCAAATAAATAAATAAATAAATAATTTGTCGTTGTCTATGTGTATGGCAACCGCGACACAGGGTTTCCCTAGCTCGGGGCTATGTTGAGTGTGTGCGTTATTATTATAATAAAGCTATTTTAGAATAATTATAAGGTTAATAGAAAATTTGTGGGAAAACTTTTGAGTTTCTTTTTTATTTTACTGTTTTCATTCCGTTGCCTTGACGACCTCCGTGGTCGACTGGCTTGCGCACTGGTTTTCATGATATCGCCAACCTTGAGGTCCCGGGTTCAATCCCCGGCCGAGTCAGTGTAGAAAAACTAACTCTTCTGTATTGTCTAGGGTGTGGGTACACGAGGTACCGTCGTTGTTTCCGATTTTCCATAACACAAGTGCTTTAGTTACTTACTTTGGGATCGGAGCAACGTATGCGATGTTCTCTAATAATAATAGGGTAATAAATTTTTTAGGAAAATGAGATTTTTGATATGATATTTAAGATTTAACACTTAACATTCGATAATAAAATTACATTTGATGTTAAACATCAGCGAAACAAAATATTTTGAGTAAAAACGTTTATTTTCTGAGTTCACATGTTAAATATCGTGTAATGCTATAATAGCATGAGTCATGAGTCTAATTTAGTAGAATTTCCTACAACAGCAGCAGCCTTTTAGAATATTACTAAATTATTAATAAACGAAATTATGGATTATTCTTGCTGGAGAAATAAAACTTCTTAGGGCCCTTTTTTTATAATGTCAAGTGACGGGACGAACAAGTCGTGCGCCTGATGGTAAGCTACACGTCTGTCCTTAACAGTTGCAGTGCCACTCAAAGCTTTAAGTTGCAAAGATTTGAGGGGCACTGCCACTGCGCCCGCCACCCTGAGACGTAAGTTGACAAGTCTCATGTGCCTGTAATTTCACCAGCACCGTTACCCTTCAAAACCGGAACACAATAATGGTGACATTACTGCTTGGCGGCAGCAATAGGTAAGGTGGCAGTACTAGCCTGGACGAACTTTTTACAGGAGTTGTACTGCTACTAATCATCTTCATGATATTTTTCTTTATGATAAACTGGCCAAAAATTACAAGCTGACGTAGCCGTCAAAGAAGCTAACTTGCTTGCTTCTTTTATTTTTTCCAAATCTTTTCCATCCTGTACTGCATAAAGCATGGAAAAAAAATAAAAATAAGATTTGACGTTTACATTTAATTAATATTATTGAGAATTTTTCGTATCCTAGGTGGTTCATATTTTAAACTTACTGAAATACTGAAGACTTAAACCGAAACATTGCGAGAAACTAATGACTAGGCAGTATGGTCTCTGACCTTCGCCTGTTCCATACGGAACTGAAGAAAAAAAAAAATCAACAGTTACTTTTTGTTTCACATTTTTAATATACTATGTTTTACTTTATTATACCAACTCTACCTTATATGTAATATTTAATTTACAAAAATACATTTTATAAAATGTTCTATTATAAACTAAAAATGATTGTTTTATATCTGTTCATTTCAACGACTATTATTACTCTTGCGAGGAGCACGCATTTTTTAACAGGAGAAAAAATTTATAAAGACGACCAACACTTCAAAGAAGTTTATGAATGTTTTATGGATATATATGTATGTCCAAATGAAAAGTTTAGTGTAGTTAAATGTAAGTACCTAAAGAAATGGAATTAAATTGCTTCGCCTCAGACTGGGCAAACCGATCATCACGCCTGTCTTTCAGAGGAGCACACCGAATTTACCGCCGACTGATAGCATTATGACGTCATTATTCCGCCCTGAACTTGAGAAGTTCCTCAGAAATTGCAAAATATCGTAATCACAATTTGGTCCTTTGGTACAATAAAATTAAAAGATTCTACGAACGAAATTCATTAGGGCGCGTTTATTCTACACGAATTGCACGCCACCGACACGACGCGACATTTGGCTTTTACGTTTTAACATAAATGAGCGTCCAGGCGAGGTTGGCCTGCCTTTGGTCTACGCGGCCCGCGCGGCTTCCGCGCGGTTGTATTATTCCGAGGAATTTGAATGTTGTTACCTAGTAAATAGAATTCAGATTCGTCATTAATGTGTAACTGGACGCGTAATATGATACTTTTTGTAATGTATGTACATGTAAATGTATGTATAATGTGTATGTGAAATTTTATAGTTCTCCTACGTAGGAGTGTAATGTGGCTTACTTCTTACCGAAAACTAAAATTATACTGAATAAATACGAAACTTACAGCACGCATCGTCTTCGAATGATCGCTCAGAATTAAGTGATAGCGTGCATGCGGGGAGTAATACGTGTGAGGCTATGATACTGGGGCACTGTATACTCTAAGTAGCGTGTAGTTATTGAGATATACAGAAGCGCGAAAATTTGTCAGCCGCGCGGCAATACCCAACTCTCCCCTGAAAGAAATGGATTCATTAATCAACTTGCTATTTTCTACTTTTGCAGTTCTCTTACACCACATATTCCAATACGCATGCGACTCAGTCATATGTGATGAAGAAACAAAGTCCCTTATGAGAGATGTTCTGCAGAAGTTAACAAACGATTATCCTAAACTTTATCGCTATTTTATGGCTAAGTACGACCCTCAAAATAAGTACGCGGCAAAGTTAGAAATCGCCCTTAATGTCAAACGAAATAAGAACAATATAGCCCATGCAGATACTTCAAACCAACCTGAATTTGACCAATATGACGATAATTATGATACATAAAAACAAAAATCTTTAGTTCGTACTTATAATCAAATTACGTTTTTAGACGGGAGGGTGAGTTTTTGTTTTACCAATATATATTTTTAAACTATTTATATATATGTTTTGCCTGCTGCTATACATTATTTAAATAAATGAATATTATGTGGTCATTCAGAAGACGAGAAAATGGTACTTAAAACCAAAGACCAAAAAACACTGACATCCGCACTGCTCTAGTGGCGCGATTGATAGCTCATGCAATAATGATTTCCAAATATTTCGTAGTTAATTACATCGTCGCACCAGACATTCGGATATCTGATGGTATATTTTAAAGTGATGGTCGTGGTGAGTTATATTTTACGTGATTACATTAGCGGTATTTTTCCACCCAGGATTTTGAATGGCACTGATGTAATCCATTCCAGATTAAAATGAGAAGTACGTTTGCAGACTGTTTAAACAGAGTAATTGAAGTAGCAGTTGCAATGTTACTCAGAGCTTTAAATTGCAAAGATCTGATTTTGATCAAAGATAATTAACATGTCCCATGTATCTGTAATTTCACCGTTACTTTTAAAACCGGAACGCAGCAATGCATTACCGTACTGCTTGGCGGCAGAAATAGGTAAGTTTCCTGGATGAACTCAACTCAGAAGCTCAACTGCTACTTAGACCTTGCAAATTAATGCGCCTAGCAACTTTATGCGCCTTGCAGTGTAATGCACATCCCGATCAGTATTATTGCATATATAGCTTGCTATAACATAACTGCAAAATAACTTTGTTATTTCTATAATGGCCAAATATAAGAAGGCATTTATTGTGGTAGATTATGACGTATATTCAAAATTGTTTCGATACCTAACATGTACCCTGGTTAGGTGCATACAGCAACCTAATAATCAGTACTATTATAATCGATTGTCCATGACAAAAGATATTTGTCTATCATGTAATACAAACCCATATTTACATTCACATTACCTTAACTACTAATGCATTCTTATTATTAAATAATTGATGATGAATGAATAAAATGAATAAATAATTAATTATTGTTACCCTTTATTATAATGTCAATTTAATGATCAAACACTAGGCCAGCTTGCATGAAGTTATAGGTAGGTAGTAAGTGTAAGTTATTTGTGGTAAACGTATTTATTTAGACTACTCCGGTTATTCTACTAGGAGCCACTTGAGTGCTGTTTATTGCATTTGAAATATTATAATATTCCACTAGAACACTTTACCACTTAAATAATAATACCAGTAACTATTCCTTGGGATACATAAAAGCAATGTTTTCCATTTGGATCCAACATCATACACACAACTTTTTTTTTCAATGTGAAATATCGTCTAATCATTTTATTTATTGACACAAGGTGTAAATGAAATTAAATATACGTCAATAATTAACACTATAGCGATTATTGATACCTAGGTACTTGTAAAGTAATTACCAGTTCTTATTTGGGTATATCATTCATTACATATCAATTCACACCAATATGAAATGATTATGTGAATTAAAATACTTGAAGGTACCATCATGTGAGCCATACGATTTGATCAACCATCTTGACCACGATTGACTTTTCTACGAACTACGAGCTTAGACACCCTTGTGCTACTTTGAATTCGTCACATAGTTCATCGATATGCTTTAAGGTTCATTGTCACTTTTTTCTTTTTGCACCAAATTAATACTTAGTGATGAACTGCTTTACTATGGACAGAAGGAGATTCACTTGAAGTGGAACGCGGTTAGCGGTTCAACTTAAAATTGATCTTTTTTTTCTGACAATTATTCAGAAAAGGCAAAATTTTGTTGTAAATTAGACTCCGAAGTTTTCGTTGCGTATAATAAGAGATTAATGACAACATTGGGGTCGTATTCGTAGAGACACACTACGTGACCTGACATATCACTATCTTTTGAGATAGGCCGCCATAGTACATAGATATCGATGTATAGGATTAAACCTTGAGACAATTGGAGACTAAACATTGTCAATTTTCATAAACAAGCATAGCTCCTGTCTAAGAGGAACTGTAGGAGTTTGCGCTCCTTCGCATTTTATGGTCATGTTGATCGTATAACTGATATAACCTATAATTTTCAGTTATGTGGAACTTAAGATTTCACTCTTTCCCGTTTACTGATAATTTGAGTGCGTGCACTGACGTAACTCCAATTTACGAACAACTCATGCGTCACTCCTTCGTATTTCGTAATCATATCGATTATAAACTGACTTAGCATTTTTATAAGTAATTTCCATTATTTATAAAAAATTACAATTTTCACTTTATGGGGCACTCAAGGTGTTTTCACTCCTTCATATTTGTTGTTCTATTCGGCTAATATTTACAGGCACTATTTGTTGTTGTGTCGAATATATCAATATCAACCGCATTTGTTGAAAACTATTTTTCTTTTAGATGTTGCTGATTGTAATTTATTATTTCCAATATCATTACTAAATGATAATTATCATATTAATGCCAACAAACGCTGGGAATGTTGTTATGCATCAGTTTTTTGAAAGAACAGAATAAACCACTCATTCAATGAGTAGGTATGTAGTATTTTAATATAGTGACAACAATGTTTACTTAAATGTAAACAAAATGTGAGCTGCTGCTTACATAAAAATGCGATTTGCAGGCCATGTCTAATTAGCAAAGAAGGATTTGCACTGCTGAATTAATAACGTAAAGTTGATGAAAATTTATTTACTTTTATATTCAGAGCTTTTTTTTGTTACATATTTTTAACATTAAGTTTGTTTAAATTGCAAGATACTCTGATATCAATTTCCCTGTAAAGTCACTCACATATTATGTATACTATAGGTGAACATCGTAATTTTGTAGTTCATGCGTAATTTTGAAATGTAAGTTAGCAATTTCAATACAGGCAATACCAACTACAAAACAACGAGAATATTTATTTTTTGTAAGTATTAGCAGGGACTTGTGTTTTTGGCTAGTTTAGTAGCCAACGGTATCAGTTTGTTTATATCATTTCTCGAGCTAATAGAATACGACACGGGTGTAGTACACCATGATACGCGGATAATAATGTTATTTAATTGACTTGTATCATTTCAACTCATGCATGGCACATACTTCCAATATGCAGATATCATGTTTATTTGCCTTACTGAAATGGATTCTAATGATTTGAAATCGTGATACACACCTCCGCTTCTTTCTTTTTCCACAAAATTTAGTCGGAGCTGATAACCGACGACATTGTGAAATATTATTAATTCTACTCACGTTCTTTACGCTCGTTGCCATTTGTGGCGTTTACGATACTTAGTACAGGGATAGCTCAATGAAACAACATGTCTTTACTTTAGGTACACATGCGACACGTCCGCTCACACCACTGTTGTAACGCGGGAACGGCAGGCCGCTGTGTAACTTATATTGTCTAATAGCTGTGGTACATTATGTGCATACACTACAAAAAGCCAAGATAGAACTCAAGTTTTGACTAGGACTTTTTGTTTCAAGAGAGAGTGCCTTTATTAGTAGCAGTAGAGGTCAATGTGAAAGAGTGCATGCAGGGAAGTACGGCCACATTACCTGTTTCTGTCGCCAAGCAGAATGTGAGCATTACAGCGTTCCGGTTTTGAAGAGGTGCTGGTGAAATTACAGGCACATCGGCTTTGTCAAGTCTCATGGTGATGGGCGCAGTGGAGTGCCCCTTAGATCTTTGTGATTTAAATTCTGAGTGGCACTGCAACTGTTGTAGACAGGCGTGTCGCTTACTATCACGCGTACGACTTGTTCGTCCCGTCATTTGGTATCATAAAAAATAAAATGACGGAGGACAAATCAAAGTATGTCAATACATGGTTAAACAGCACGATTAATGCAAATAATTCATAAGCTATAAGTAAAGGTTTATTTTGGTAACATTATCTTTTTTTTTAAATTTTTAACTAAACTTAGTATAGCATCTGACACGGTATGCTAGAAGACGTCGGATCGAATCCGGTCGGATCGAAGGAATTTTTTCTGAGTTTTTAATTTTTTTTGTTATAAAAAAAATATTTCGGAAGGAATTTTATACAATTTCTGTTATTTTATTATTTAACGACCTTGACCAAAGTGATGTTCGAAAACATATTTCTTTTCAACCTTTTAATAACACAACTTTTTTTTTAAGAATTGAACGAAGGAATTTTTTCTGAGTGTTCGATCTATGCATTAATAATTATAACAAACTAGTAAAGTAATTTCACAAAAAATAATTGAATATCAATTCAATAAAAATTTTAAAAAGATTAAAATTTTCAAAATTGAAATTGTTTATATTCAAATGAACTTAGGTTTCTTATTGCAAGGACTAAAGTTAAAAATCTTTTCTTATAATATTAAGATACGCATTGTTGCCACAATAGAATACCCATTTTGCTAATAAATTTTTGTCATTTGCACGTGTTGCTCGACGCTGCAACTTGCTATGATGATTTGTCTTTAGTAACTGAAAATAAACAACACATTTGACAAAAGCAGCCTCAATAACATGGCAGCTATAAACTGTCAAAATCTATACGCCCTTGATGAAAAACATTATATGTATGTATATGTACATAACTTAGCTAACACTAAGCCTAAAAGGAAACATCGGCCCCCGAAATTATGCTTATGTGTAATTAACAAATAAAACATTTAAGTAATTGCTTCCGTAGCCGAGCGGCTACCATGCTGGCGTGCCACACAGAGGCCCCGGGTTCGACTCCTGGGCCGGGAGAAATATTTCTATGGCCTACATATATTTCTCTCGTGAGTTTGGGTGTGATTTGTGGTTGTCTATGTATGTGTCCATGGCACCTGCGACACAGGGTTTTCCTAGTGCGGGGCTCTGAGTGTGTGCGTTATTATTATTTTTTATTTTATTGTGACGAACAGGAAACGCCTGATAGCGCGTCTTGGGTGTACCGCTGAAGCATCGAGTACATGAAGTGACGGAGTATGGAGTTAAGAAAGAGCTAAGTGCTTCCAAATAACCTAATGACATGAAATGGTGCAGAAGAGACTTGGAAGTGGCGTATAAAATTAAAAACACTTTTAGGTCTGAGCAAAGTAACTTATTGTCCTATACCCGTAATAGACAGTCCCATATCTTTCTACATAAGTTTTGTTTATAGTGCCCCTCCTTATCAACCTCTTGGTTACGCGGGAAGGGCACTATGACATGTGCAAGCGAGTATACAACGATGTTAAGAAAATACCAGGTTAGGTCGCTAAAACTATATATTTCATAATAATAATAATGCGCCAGACTACCTCACCAATTGCGTGGTCTCAAAACAGGAAATCCCCTATACTAGTACTAGAGCAAAGGAGTTCACTTTAGGTCACTTCCCAGAACGCTTAGATTACAACTAATTTTATTAAATAGTAAATAAATAAGGCTGTTTACATTAAAAACAGAAAATGACCAAAACTTATGTTGGCGAACTGTTCATTGGAGGTATCGCAATATAAAACAGTGACGTCATTACATATTTCATAAGAGCGGGGTCTTAGTGATCCCACATACATTTACAGACTGCGTTAAAAACCGGTGGACGAGACAAACGTTATTTGAATTTAAATTGAGTAGATTACACTTGCGGATACGGTCTACTGCCAAAAGCGCAAGAACACGTAGAGCTGATATATTATGCGACATCTCTATCTATCCTCCGACGGAAAAGAAGCACAAAAAGGTATTTTCCTGATTAACTTAAATGAGTCACTGGAGGAGAAGCGGGAAAAACTGTTTTGCTAGATCAAATTGTTTTTACTACTGGTACTTACTATTAAATAACAGTTTTACATAAAAGTATTATACACTTCAGGATATTTTCTGAATAGTGTGCTAACTTGTTACACGATAGGATGCACTTCGCCCGATCATACAAAGTCACGAGAACAGGCTCAAATAACAACTATAAAATTATGTTTCCAGCCTGTAGGTAGGTACAAATAAAATAATAATGCGACAACCCTACGCTCCTAGGGAAGTGTAGGTATTGATGCACCAAACAGGCGAGAGTTGTCCTACTCGTTCTTATATCCTACTATGATATAGATATCGTTTTGTCTCTACATGGCCAAGTTCTGTCCACATTAGGAACAGAAAATGTAATAGTGAAATGTCATTTATTAACCGACTTCAAAAAAGGAGGAGGTTCTCAATTCGATTGCTTTTCACGCATGAAGATTCATTTTTATAAATAGCGCCTACATTTTATTATAAGGAGCAATTATGACATGTAAATTCGGTATCCGTAAGTAAAGTTCTAACAAAACATGTAATACATTACTGAGATTTTGTGTGAAATAACTAGTTTGTTATGATTATTAATTCAAAGATCGAATACAAAGAAAAATTTCTTCGACCCGATGGGACTTGAACCCACTGAACCAACTGAGGTACAGGTCAAATTATCGACTTGACAAAATTCTCCTATGTGTTTTTGTCATAGATCCTTGAACTGATTTTTCGGCTTTCAGCGCACCAAGTGATATCTAGAGAGAGATTTTAGAAAATCCATCGGGTTGAAGAGATTTTCAGTTGTGTTCGATTTTTGAATTTATAATCATAACAAACTAGTTATTTCACACAAAATGTTAGTAATGTATTGTATATGTGAATCATAACATGCAATGTGTAAGTAGATTCCTATAAAATCACACCGACAGCAAAACAGTAATTTTAATGCAGTCAGCACGACTCCCTGCCTACTTTTTGTAGCTGCATTAACGCCAAACGCAAGTATAGATTGTGCAACTGTGATGCAGTTGAAATTCAACTGATTACAACCAAAGTTGTTCATAATTACGAAACCATGTTATTTCGTCGCCCCTAGATATCTCAATCATGGGCGAAATGACGCAGTAGCCATGGCAACAGGCAGTAAAAGTGATCCTTGTTGAATTATCTCTCAGCCAGGATTACGTTCACATCAAATAAAATGAATTTCCTTACAGCTGTGTTTTGGAGTACAATAAATAAATAAATGCGAATAAGATAGGAGAAATCCGGTGCTTAGAGCTTACAGCAATAGTAATAAAAACAAAATGCTTCGACTTCAGAGTCGCGTAGGAACACAGCGAGTGTAGTTTGTCGAAAAAAAGTGAGTGACAATGGTAACGTCACAAGTAATAGAGATGAAGGTAGTCGTCGACAGTGAAAGAGGGTCTTAGAGGATAGATAATCTAAGAAGGGGGTAGACAGTACATCTGTTCTATATAGCTATCATCTGCTGCTGGCCAGTCAACCCATGACCATAGAGCGTATAATCGTTTCGAAATATCGTGGAAATACAATGAACTCATACCGTGGTAAGAAACCCGTAATTAGTGATAATCATTAAGTGAATGAACCATGAAAGTCTTTAAATCTAAGATAGGAGGAATTTATGAGATAGAACCAACCAAGCTTACGTGTACAAGAATACGTTTGACTGATGATACTTGGAGGGGCCAGGACTTCACACATCCAGCTTTGAGTTTATTCACAGTAACAATTTTGTTTTTGGCCACAACAATGTCTACACTTTTTGTATTGGGAAATGATTTTAAGGGTAGCCTATCACAAACTCGAAATTTTTTTGTCCGGAATAACGTTTGTTCGAATTTTCATTACACCGAAAACCGAATTATAACGAAACAGTTGTTCTTTCAGGATATGTTGAATGTTTATAGCAAAGACACGATTAGGTTCGGTTAGATTACGTTAATTTAGGTTTAAAAGAAAAAAACATTTTCCTCTCAAAATTACCTTCGAGGTTATGAAGTTTCGACGAAACGTTATTTCTGGAAAATGTCATTCCGGATTACTGATAAGTAACCGATTTTAAGCGGGTTTCAATAGTATTGAAAGAGTTTCTAAAATAATCCATTTTAAGTATGATTGGCGTAGACTGGTTGTCTTAAGTTTTAGAATTCGTGACGACAGTTTTGGGGTAGCGGGGAGCGGATGAGAGGGAGGACAGTGTTGCCTTAATGCAAAATGAATGCGTTGCGTTGCGTTTTGTGTGCAATGAGAAAAAAATACTTAAAAATAAATGTTATTTTTTAATAAATATATTAAATAAATATGGAAGTGAAATGATGCACAATGGTGCAGCCAATGCTTTTATAAAGATTAATTGTATGAGGTTACTGGTGATTGATTCTCAAATGTATTATATTATAATGTGTAATAATTCGCAGCCATCCGAGGGTTACGTAAGTTGACAATTGTGTTATTAACCTATTTGATCTAATCAATATAATTTTATTTTCTGGCTATTGCAACCAAGTATAATATCATTGATTGCAACTAAAAGTTTATATTAATATAAACTTTACATAACATACATGTAACAGCGAATTGTTATTGTGCTGGTTATAACCAGCACAATAACAATTCTATAATAACAATATAATATAATAATAATAATATTATGATTCGCACACTTGTATTGTCTGTAATCTATACAATTGTTGTCTAAACTTAAATTATTCAACAATAAGAAAAAACCGTTAATCATATCACCGAACTTTAAATTTTAACTATCTGATTTATATTTTTTTGACGCTTAGATTGTTTTGCAAATTTAAATACTTTCTTTTGTAAAACCGTTATGGCATCCAGTTCTCTAGTTATATTTAAAATTGTAAACTCCGTTTCTGATAGGGTCACCCGGCAAGAACTACTATACGCAAGTACTTTCCTAATTTGTTCGTGTTGCTGTCGGTGGGCCCTCAGTACGGAAAGAAGATGACCACACTTTAGCATGTTGGTTTTACCAGTTCCAGAAACTACCTACGGCTTAACTGCCTACGGCTTAATTACCACCACCTCACATTTGACACGTCGGGCAGACGAAGACCTAGGCCATTTTCCCGCCTTATTTCCTGCTTGCTTCGCTGCGCGCTCTAGTGACGAGACACCTGGACCTACTTCGTAAACTGAGTCCACCCTCCATTTACAGCCGGACTTACACTATAGGGGAGTACGGAACTCCGGAAGCGGAAACAAATAATCTCAAGGTAGAATAACATGACCCCGAGATAAAATATATGTACCCAATGACAGTTTTCCCCAAATAGTTATAATTCTAAACAAATTTTTTTCATTTCTGTTTTTTTATATAACATACTTTATTGAAAATTCTACCTTCTAGTTTCGTTTACTACCACCTGAGGTAGGTTAGGGACTAGGAGAAGACGTACGCGGTACAATAGTCAACCTCGAACCACTCGACAAACCTGACAATCAACTATTTTTTTATTTTCAAATTACACTTAAGATAAAAAAATAACTGACTAGATTAAAAAAAAACCACTGCATTGTTTGGGGGAATTAACCAGTGTTCCGCTAAATATGACGGTGTTTGTATTTTTACCAATTTTCTTTTCAAAGACGATTTCGCTAAACTATGCCCGTATAAATATCATAAAGGAAAATACCAATTTCTGCTCACATAACGACTGTTACTATCAACCCTGCAATTACACACATCCTTTTATCATAATTATGGTAGTTATGCTTGAAATGACAGTCATATGTCGATATGTCATACAGGTTGTTCCGAATTTGTCTATATGTGCATAATACGTTTACATATCATTAGATAGGCCTTTCAAGTCGATCATAGATGAAAAGGATGGCAAATATGGACAACGTTAGGTTATAATTATGTGCAGGTTGTCAAGAGAATTGTCCATTCAACACAACTACTGTAGTAGTTCATATTTCTGAAGTCATGATGGCTCTTTGCAGTTGAAATGTTATGAGTTTTAATAACAAACTGGTCCACGAGAAAAATCTCCCCTTTGTACATTTAGGTGGACGTAGGTGAACCTGTCGGGTGGTCCACGAGATTTTGGGGCTAGCGGACAGGGGATCATCTGCCTGCACTGCACGTTCTCAGCAGTCTGAGCGGACGGGTCAAGCTAACCGACCCTCTCCTTTTTGACGCGGAACTTTCCGAAAATCCGAGTCCGCCGAGGGCGTCGTGCAGGTGGGTCTTCAGGGTCTCACGACGCCTACAACATCTGGCCCAGTGGGTAAGCCGGAGGTTTTAGTGGGTATGCTATCCATCTGGGGGGTCAGTCCCATTTAGCCATTGAGCCTGCCGCGGATTCGAGTGTACGCATAAAGCATTTCCCCCGTAAACAAAAAAAGGTAGTCCGCAGGCACGAAGGGTATTCATGAAACGGTATTGACCGTTTAATTCGCATTTCTCTTAGATTTAGAAAGATCTCTGATTTGTGCCTCTACTTCTTGTTTGAAAATAATTAATAGAGGGCTGTAAAGTATGGGCAAGACCCTACTAAAATGCCAGGGTTTATTTTTAGAAAATAACTTTAACTTCTATCCGGATACGTTCCATTAAACAAATATTGGTATTTGGTAAGAAGGGTAAATTCTTAAAATTGCGAATTGTGTGGGATTTCCGAAGAGCATGCGAGCAAATGAGGTACTCATTTGCTCATGGAGCATGTTCAGATGAACCCATCAGTGTACGGTTATTTGCACAGGTTGGTTTTTATGTGTGACATGTTCAATAATGATCAACGTTCCTAATTATAGGTACTAAAGTGCCTCCATGGCCGTACGGTGACCATACTGGACTACCACGCAGAGGTTCCAGATTAGATATTTTTTAATTTTTTTTTATGATACCAAGTGACAGGATGAATAAATCGTGCGTCTGGTGGTAAGCGATACGCCTGTACATAGTAGTTGCAGTGCCACTCAGAGCTTTAAATCGCGAAGATTTGAGGTGCACTGGCCACTACGCCAGTCACCTTGAGACATAAGTTGAAAAGTTCCATATAATTTCACCGGCACCCTTACCTTTCAAAACCGGAACGCAGTCATGCTCACATAGTAATGTGAGCATGACTGCGTGTGTGACTGCGACTGCTTGGCGGCAGAAATATATAAGTTGTCGGTACTTCAATGGCCGAACTCTTTTACAAGAAATTCCACTGCTACTAAAACTCGATTCCCAGTCCGGGAGAAATATTTGTATGGCCTACATTTATTTCTCTCGTGAGATGGAGTGTAATTTGTGGTACTGATATAAATTTTAGTAAAATTTGGAAACCCACGGGGAAGAAGATGGATGTCAGGCCTGGCCTCCCGGCGAGTGTGGGTGGCAGGAGTAACCCAGAGGAAATGCCAATTTATTTATGGAGAATTTTAAAGTGCGGTCTCCGCTCGATGCCTCCTCTGGGTTGACCGATGTTAGACTGGTAGGGTCAGGGACAGGAATCTTTGCTAAGGTTCACAGCGAGTCAGGTAAAAGCTGTTATTAAAAGTACGAGCAGAGGTAAATCTCTCTGTCACGATGGGCTCAGTGTCGAGCATCTAAGGTATGCAGGGCCGCATTTGCCAAGGGTTTTGTCTATGTTTTTCACTACGTGCATTACTCATTCTTACTTACCAGATCATTTGATGAAAACAACAGTGGTGCCCATAGTGAAGAACAAGACGGGAGACATTTCAGACATATATAACTATCGCCCAATTTCACTTGCGACCACGATAACTAAAGTGTTGGACAGTATGCTTGCTCCACGACGCACAGTTTGGGTTTCAACTTGGACTCTCAACTGAAAGCGCGATTCTGGCTCTCAAGCACATTGTCCAATATTATATAGAACCCAAGACACCGTTCAGTGTTCGCTTGTTTTCTGGATCTCTCCAAAGCTTTCGATCTCGTTTCGTATGATGTGCTTCGGGGGGAGATGGAGGATAGGGGTATGCCAGTTGAACTAGTGAAAATTTTTCAATATTGGTACAAGAATCAGACTAACCAAGTTAAGTGGTCCAACAACCTCTCTTAGGCATACGGGTTTGAATGCGGCGTGAGACGGGGGGGCTGTCGTCTCCAAAGCTATTTAACCTGTATGTTAATGATCTAATGTATCCTTGTTACCTGAAATAAATATTTTTGAATTGAATTTTGATTTAAGTAATAAAATTGGAATAATAGAGTGTGTACTGTGGTGCTATTACGGAATCCGTCATCTACTCAACTTATTGTCGTCTCACTGAAATTGTAACGACCCCGATTTTCAGTGGCCCCGGTAACAGCATACATTTGGCACGGAACGCAGCAGAGATATTTTATCAAATATGTAGGTACCATGTCATGCGCAGTTATCAATATGATTGATATGAAATTAATTTCATAAAATTAGGAACGTATAAATATTTCATTTGATAAAATTACAAATATAAGTTTATACTCTCATTCAGATAAGTAAAAGGTATGATAACAATTAAATAAACGATTAATATACGACCTACAGACACGCAATTGTCCCCGGCACATCAACACGTACTGGCTACAATCATGCTACGAGAGACATTTGTGATGATTGAACAAATACTCTTTGAACATTTTTTTCGAAACAAATAGTGATGAAGCGTTTCTGATAGGCGGAACATTCGAAAACTCAAACATCGAACTGTTACCGGCGCCAACTGTGTCCGGTTGTCGGAACCGGACACTGCAGCCTCGGTTTATTTAGATGGTGTCCTGTGTCGGCAACCAAAAATTATCTACGTTTACTGAGCGCCTAAGTACTACGAGTGTACTTTAAGAACTATTTTGATTGATGGTTTTGAGCTGTTTAAAAAAAGTCAATATCTAATTAAGATTTAGTTGAGCTATGTAAAGCCCGATAGTACCTACAGTCGATGCCCTAAGATACCTGACACCCTTACCAACCTTTACCTGAGTGCCTTCGTCAACGGAAAAGTGTACAGAAATTCCAGCTTTTTGGTTGAAATTTGTCATCCACTAGTGGGTGCAATAAACAAATCATATCAAAATAAATTTTACGCTCACATGTCGAAGGTTAAACTTTTTTAACACCTTTCTTCACACTAACCTACGAAGAACCAAATAGTCAGGTATCCTAGGGTATCGACTGTACCTAATGTAACTTACTCGCAAGTGACACGGGCACGAGGATAAGAAAAGAGCGAATTACCTTAGATGCAATAATTGCTTACATTTTCTTTATCACAGCAATTTACAACATCCGCTCAAGAAAAATATAAATACTTTTAAAATCAATAATTTTCGACATTGGCATAGAAGAAACGAAGAAATATGAAGGTATTCATCGTTCTGTTTGTGGTGTTTCTAGCCTTGTCTGTTGAAGGTAAGTAACTATAGTATAATGTACAATTTATTTTATTTCTTTTGCATTAAGTGGCTGTTTGATTATAAAGAATAGTGTATGAGATCGTTTATATCAAACTGTCCAAGAACAAGATTAATGTTGTTTTATTCTGTATGTGGTTTTCGTGTATACGCACGTAAATGTACTCGTATGTCTTTCTCATTCTTTGCTTCATACTGTAGCCTAAACGGCTTTTTTCTATAATATCAAGTAACGGGACGAACAAGTCATGCGCCTGATGGTAAGCTACATGCCTGTTCATAACAATTGCATTGCTACTCAGCTCTTTAAATCGCTAAGATCTGAGGCGCACTGCCACTGCGGCCGTCACCCTGAGACATAAGTTGACCAGTCCCATGTGTCTGTAATTTCACCAGTACCTGTAACCTTTAAAACCGGAACACAGTAATGCTGACATTACTCCGTGGCGGCAGAAATAGTTAAGGTGACAGTACATCCGCGGACGAACTCTTTGCACAAGTTCTATGTATATATATATATATATATATAGAACATGTGCACAGCCGCTATTAAATAAAATCAATCAAATACCTACTATTTAAAAACATATTCGGCTGACCGAACAAGAGCTTAAGTAAGCTTCATAATAAAAAATTCAAACCCCATTTCATTCACTCTTCCAGTGTGCACGTTTAACAAAGGCTGAAAAGTGTTTAATATTCAGGCATGACGTTATGGCACGTTTTGTTCGTGAATATACTTGTGAAAGTTTTCAGTATTTGATGGTATAACGTTTAATCAAAGTTGAATGATGCCCACTTGATTTAGATTTTGTACTGGGGTGTGCAAAGGCCGAAAAGTTCATTAGACTGAAAATACCGTAATAAGAGTGGAAAGTCATACAAGTTAACACGTACAGCGCGTTTCACGGCTATGGGACACGGAAGGAAAGTAGGCACTTTAAATATTGTAGATAGAATATTTTGATTCATGGAGATATTATTTGAAAGAAATAAATATTAAAACATCGTAATATTCATTACACTCAATATTACAATTTATAAAGCGATATCTCTTGTCAATATCTGGTAGCTGTAAAGATACCTGGTTGAGTGAAGAAAAGACTATCGTAGATTTCTTAACAGGGGTTTTTTTAACGGCAAAAAAGCCGAAAAAACATAAATCTGGATCAAATGTATAGATAAATGAGCGAGATTTGCTGACTAGATCTATATCTCAGTTGGCAGATCTCTTGCCCTAGGCTGGCATTTCAGACACGGGTTCGAACCCGTAAATTCCTGTAAATTGAACGAATTTTTTTTTGTATTAATAACTATAACATAGTAAGTAGTGGAGTAATTATACATAAGAAAATGAATATCATGGTAGTAAAACATCATAATACTCATTACAATCAATACTACGATAATATTTTATTTTAAAAATAAGTACCTGATACTACTACTAATTGAACCGAACACATGTGGAAAAAACATCCTGTATTTTTATGACCGAAAGGGTCAAGGATTAATTTCATATAAGTAACAGTACCTGAAATCAAAAGGAACATCATGTAATTTTACTTTTTTTGTATTGTCCAGAAAGGATAAAAATAACCTAGATAAGCATTAGCTTACTGCCACGGTCCCCGGGCGGAGCTAGACGGATGTTATACTGAATGAACACAAACTTTCACTACTAGATTCAATGGACATTATTAAATTAAATCATTTGGTTGATATTGGTAGAAAGGTTCAGTGCTTGTAATGACTACCCACGTCAGATAAAATCTACGTGGTGAATATACAAAATTCAATACGCAGAACATAAAAGAGCCCCAAACACTGGGAAATACTCTCATAAACTAACTAAATTTCTATCATTTAGCGCTGTGACATTTAGGAGCTTCGTTTGCGCCAATGCGATGATGCGCGCCAATGAAATTAAATTAGATCGAAATTCCCCGAAATTGACGAGAACGAAATAACGTTAAATGGGTTACGGGTTAAATGGGTTGCCTATAATACTACTGTATTGACGTCATCTTTTGTATCGGGGATCTTTCTTGACCCATAATGGTACAACATTTTTCTGCTTCTGCTGTAGCGACAAGCGCATGAATTTTGTTGCTTACGTGACACTAAGTAAGTATTACCTATTTGCTAAGGTAGTAAAATATTGTTGTATAAACACCTGATGGAACTTTTCGTATCTGTATTTTGATAAATGTAATAAAATACGTAGCTTGCTGTAATAGTCATGTAATTTCGTCCAGAGAAGTACTGCCACCTTAGATACATATTTCCACCGCCAAGCAATAATGTGTGGAGTGCTCGTGAAATTACAGGCACATGGGACTTGTCAACTCATGCATGACGCTGACGGGCGTAGTGGCGGTGCCCATAAGATCTTTGCGATTTAAAGTTCTCATCGGCACTGCACTTGGAATTATAAAAAAACTATTATCTCACAGACTATTTTGTAGAATAGTCTATTAAAGAATAGACTTTTTTGGAGATCAGTGGGTTGGTTTAATTACAGATAATTTAAAGTAGAGACTTATAAGTTAGGGCTTCAGTAAAATAAATGAACTATTATTGATAAAGAGATTTCACGTTTAAAACCTAATTCATAACAAAGATAGGGGGCGACTGAAAAATGCTCAGAATTGCTTCGAGAAAAATATGCACGGTCGTGTTTGCTCGACTTTGGTGGGGCAACTTCCTTGTCCCAGATAAATGTGAAATAATTTGAAAATAAACTTTTTTTTTCTCTAAAAATATACTTCCATGGCACCGATGAAAAGTTAGTATATCTGAATTTTATTAGTAAATGGTCCCAAAATATATTTGTGAAATTCTTTACAAAAAGATGTTATTATATTAATAATAAAATTAATAGGTAATATTTTATTTGTATATTTCTATGCAAACGCGACAATGGCGACGACTACCGCACGACATTCACAGATGAATGATAGTTATTATTGTTTGTGAATATTAATGTCAGTGAATTTGCCTAAATAAAGTAGCAATAACGTGTTTGATAGGCACTCAAATCACAAAAATCTGAAATATTTGCACGACATTGTGAAGGACGTAGGAAGGTGAAGCGAGAAAGGACATTTACTATCACAAGAGCTATTAAACTTTATTGTGCCCTCTTTACATAGAAAATTAGCTCAGGACGCGTAACACAACAATGTATCTCAATGTGGACTTTAAATATAAATTTTACGAGATTACCCTTATTCCTTCGCACCTGGATAGGTGTAAATGTTGAGCTATCAAAGTTATGCATAACATAAAGATATTCAAAACTGTCACAAAAATAAAATTGCATTTTGTTCATCTTAAAAAATGTCATCAAAGGACATTTCCTTTGAAGAAAGTACTTCAAAAATTCATATTTTTTTTTTATAAGATTTATATAAAAAACTAAAGGAACCGTTGTTTTCATCAATTTGGATTCAACGCATAATACAAGAAACTATTATATAAGTAAATATGCATCCTGCAATTATAAAAAATTGTGTTATGTCTTATGTATACTTTTCTCATTTGTTTTGGGACACAGTATTTGATTGGAATCACAACGTTCATTTTCATAATATAATAAATGCGCATTTGATTCCATTTCACCTGATGGAAATTGACGATTGTGCATGGAAAGTGACGATTAGGTCGCCGATGGAGAATACACACCTAAAAAATGCCTAATCCTATTCACTCTTGTCTTGCAAAGGCAACTCTTCTTCTACTCCATAGCCGGACGCCATATAAATGTGGAAGCTCCGTGCGAATCTTTAGAATATCCATAATATAGGGGTGGAACCCAATCCTGCGTCTATTCATTTGTTACTCTTATACAAATAGTGCCAGAGGTTCGTGAGTTTAATTTCTATTTAATTTAATTGATTTCGGTTTCCATATTTTTCAGCCAAGAAGCATAAATCCAAAAACACGAAAAATGACGGAGCACCGAATACCCCACCAGACCTCGCAGTAGAGGAATCAGATACGGAGTGGCCGCACCCTGTTTCCGTCTCCAATTTCACCGCCCCTGAAAGTTTCACCAATGCTGCAGAGAGTGGCAGTGACGAAGGAAATGAAGAGGTGCTGTATAGTCTCAATGCGTATTATAGGTATAAGGTGTTTTTAATTTTTATGTATGTATGCTTGTGTAGGAGGATTTGCCACAATTGCTTGCAGGTTGGCCCTCGCAGTAAAGATTGTCGTTCTTTTAATGCTTCAGCATCAGAATAGTGCACCGTTTCGCTTCGACACAAAGTTTAAAAAAAACTAATTTGAAATTGCATGGTTTACAGTATATATATTTTAAAGACTAAGTATAACTTTAGCCACTTTTTAAGGTCTGGATGCTGAACTGGTGGTCAGTCGTTAATTTGACGACAACCATTAAGCTGCAATGTAATATAATTTTTATTTCAAAATTTATTTGAATAAATTGGTGTTTTAGTAGACGATATCGCTATGTAGCAATTGCTTTATTCTCACGTGTCTATAAGTAAATAAACACATTAGCTCGATAAGTACATTAGCTTCAATAATAGTTTTAGTAGCAGTAGAGCTCCATGTGAAAGAGTTCGTTCAGGGAAGTACTGCCACCCTTCCTATTTCTGCCGCCAAACAGTAATGTGAGTATCACTGTGTTCCAGTTTTAAGGGTAAGGGTGTCGGTGAAATTACAGGCACATGGGATTTGTGAACTTGTGTCCCAGTGTAATAATAATAATAAATTAATTAATTGTTTATTATATAAAATAACACTTGGCTACAAAGTCAAAGTCCGCCAAACTGCAGAGCAGTTTATTGGCGGAGACACACTGTCATGTTTAGCAACATACCTATGCCTACCTTACCTACCGTACGTATCATACAATTGTATTTCGTATGTTGCACATTTATATGGATATATCAGATATGTGGTAAATAAATAAAAATATTTAAAAAAATCTCTGGAGGTGTGTGTGTCTACAAAGCTTATGTGAAGGTGACAGGCGCAGTGGCAGTGCCATTTCAGATATTTGCGATTTAAAAGCTGAGTGGCTTTGCAACTGGTATGGATAGGCGTATCGCTTATCACCAGGTGCATGATTTGTTCGTCGCGTAACTTGGTATCATAAAAAAGTACCATAAAAAAACGATAAACAATAAAGTAAAAGCATGTTAAATGCTTCCCGATATAAATTGAACGTAAAATTTATTGACCTTGCTTTGAATATCCAGTAGGAAGAAAACCTAGGTCACTGGTGTCTCTCCACGACTGTATTGTTTCCATAGTGTCCGTTATCATGTTAATTGACAACGGAGTAATAAAAACGTCTTCTATTTGATGCCATTTTTTAAATATCTAGCGAGTGCTTTAATGCTTTCTATAATGAATAGCGCGTACGACGTTCTGTGCTATGCGACGCAAGTGAACTGTGAGACTACGCGAATGCGTGTGCATCCGCACACGGCGCGCGGCGGGTGTGTTCACATACAAGCCACGCATCTACATTTGTACCGAGTACTTGTTTTATTAATGACATCTTTAAGTATTAAATACAAATTTCGAATAAAGTATGATTATTTTTATTACAGGCTTCATCAGGATGACATCATGGTGAATCCCACAAAGTACGTAATAACTAAGTTACAAAGGACAAAGAGAAATACGTCTATGATGACATTTCAAAAGTAACTGGAATTATGTAATTGTATTAAAGTAAACGGAGTCTTTTAAAATATGTCGATTTTTTTTAAGTATGTACTTTTTCATTTAAATATTTTAAATAAATCTGGCAAATTACGAGTAAAGTAATTTATAAAGCTTCTTTGATTTAGACAGTTTTGATCGTGATCAAAATAACTTTTATTGAGTAGCTTAATCAAAGTAATTGCATTAGGAGTTTCTACATTAATAAAAATAGTTATTTATTATGCAACGCTGTGAAGTTGTTGTTTGACGCAAGTGCTTGTATTGAAACCTGAGCAAAGGAAAGGATCATAAGATTGAACCAAAATATAATCCTGAGCGTAGCGAGGGTTTCAAGGCACGAGCCGTAAAACAACTTTTCTGCCGAGCGAAACACACAACCTTTCTTTAACTGCCTCTGTGGCCGAACGGTTACCATGACTGCCACGCAGATGTCCCGGCTTCGATTCCCGTGACGGGAGAAATATTTGTATGGCTTACATTTATTTATCTAGTGAGTTTGGGCGTAATTTGTGGTTGTCTATTTGTGTGTCCATGGCATCAGCGATACAGGGTCCCCCTAGTGCGGAGCTAAGAGTATGTGCGCGTTATTATTATTATTATTAACTAACTTAACTAACTTAACTGCCTCCGTGGCCCAACGGTTACCATGCCGGACTGCCACGCAGAAGTCTCAGGTTCGATTCCCGGGCCAAAAGAAATATTTGTATGGCCTGCATTTATTTCTCTCGTGAGTTTGGGTGTAATTTGTGGTTGTCTATGTTTGTGTCCATGGCACCCGCTACACAGGGTTTCCCTAGTGCGGGGCTATGTTGAGTGTGTGCGTTATAATTATTATTATTATTTTCACCTCACGAGGAAAATGGTAGATGAAGGAAAAACAGTTGAACTATAATAATAATAAATAAAATTAGTTGTCGTTGAAAATTTAATGTCGACAATAATAAGAATGAAATATACCATCGGATTTATATTACATTAATAATGTACGACAAATCGCGTAGTTGAACGTGTCATTATGTTTCTTTTTTTATCGAAAGATAAAGTTAGGTGCACCACAGCCTATCGTCAAGTTCGAATTTCAAAAACCTTTTCCACGTTGACGCTTTTGCGCGCAGATTTCTAATGAGAAAGGAAGCCTTTCCGAGCTAGTGAGGTGAAAAAAATATTTTTAGGTTCTATAGAAACATTGTGCGTAGTCTTAAAAAACGATTGTTATCGCTATCTTGAATGAAATCGCGTAAAATAAATATTTTATTTGCTGAAGGAAATTGAGGTACTGTAGGTTGTAGGTTGTAGTACACTTAGAAGCCGTGGTAGCCTAATGACCTAACGCATCTCAAATAGAGGTCATAGCTTCGAATCCGGGCTTGCAATTCTGAGTTTCTCGGAATTATGTGAGAAATATAATTTGAAATTTACCACGAGCTTTTCGGTGAAGGAAAACATCGTGATGAAACCTGCACGTCCAAGAAGGTTCACAACTCTTTCTCGTTCTCCAACCCGCATTGAGCACCCGTGCACAGCAGTGAGACGTATAAAAGAGTTGACGATGACACTGATATAGATAATAAATATAGTTGTAAAGATGTATAAAATTAAAACTATTTTACAATAGTTGTGTATTAAGACCAACTACTTAATCATAATTTAAAATTAACTATTACAACTAGTGTATAATTAATGTAGCGACATCAATTGTCAGCATCTAATAACTGTTACCTGCCTGATTGAACAAACTTTCATAAGTTTCTTACAGGTGGCGCTAACGGAAAAAAGCCGTCTTAACCCAGTACAAAGATCTCCAAAAAGCATATAGAGAAATTCGTGTGATCTACTGATTCGCTCTGTAGAAATTGGTAAGAGCAGTGACCACAGTGCGTGGCAACAACCGCTGGTTCGCATCCAGTCAGATCGAAGAAATTTTCCTTTGTTTTGTTCGATCTCTTTGCCAATAATAATAACAAAGTAGTGGAGTATTGTTACAAAAAATATATTATTATTATAAATATATTATCAATAATAACAAATATATTAATAATAATAAATATATTATTATTAATATATTTATGATGACATACAATATTTCTACTACTCTCTTTAGCCATGAGCATGAAACATTTCTCTACTTCGTTTTCTATTGGTGACCTACGAACTAAAACCTCATCCATATATTTTTTGTTTTTTCGCTACTTTATTTTTTAGCCTTACCTTTTTCAATTGCCTTTAACGAAGCTCATAAAAATTAATAATAGTCGGATGTAACTATTCCAATTTAAATCGAAGCTATTTTTAGTATTCAATCTATGTGAGACCAGCTGGGGCGCTATTTTACATATTTAACAATAATGTATTTTCTAGTCACACATACAGTCGCCATATGGTAGGGGATAGTGCAAATCCGCGTATGTAGTATTGGTAAAAAGCGCGTATCTGCACCAAACCAAATTTCACAGGAGAGGGATTTAACGTTATTACTTTGTTATTTCAATGGCTACGATTTTCATTTCTGCACAGTAAGCATTAATTTATGTTGTCTACGGACTGATAACAATAAGGTCCCGTAAATCACGCTAATTTGGTTGCCACGACATTTACGCAGATTTGATTTGGCGACTTAATTACCGAAATGGAGACTCATAATCAAATGCTAGTTACGCGTAATTGCACTATCCCTGACGATATGTGGACGTAACAACAGTTTTCATAAGATATTACTTCATTTTACTCTTTGGTAACGTACTTTTTAACCGACTTCAAGAAAGGATGAGGTTTTCAATGCGATTGTATTTTTTTGTTTGTATGGTACGCGATTACTCCGACATTTTTGTGAAGCGATTTCGATGATTGTATCTTTGTTTCCTCAATGGTGGTCCCATTTAGACTTGAAGAAAATATGCCACCTCTATGGGTGGCAAATTAAGGTATGAATCCGGTTTATTGGATTTCATCCATTTTCCGTTAATCTATTTCAATAAAACTTGGCAAATAGGTGTAATTCACAAACTAGTGAGATCGCTTTTTTTATAAAAAGTTATAATTATTTAAGGTTTCATTTCAATATAAAAAGTGTACAAAGAAAGAATTTATATTCAAACAATAATAGAATAGATTAGAATAGAATAGAATAGAAATAATTTAATCCGTGAATAATCAACAGAGTACACATGCATTTTATAATAATAATAATACTGATAATGATAGTAATAGGAACCTAAGGATTTGAAACTAAATACATGTAATATATAGAGTGCAAAGCGTGAGTGCTGTGCTGCCAAGGAAACCGTGACCCACTCAGCTTGTTGACGTCTCTCATTCAAGTGCTACGACGCTGATTTTCAGCGGATCGGGAAATAGAACCAGAACACACGTGACGCAGAACATAGTAGGTGACACTAAATACATTTTTTTGGATGACACAAGCACATAATTATAATAATTTAAACACAAATAATGAACAGTCTATTCCATTACAATACAATTAATGTAGTTACCATGTAATAGGTACTATGTCACGCGCAACAAATTACAATACGATTGAATGGAAATTAGTATCATAAAATAGTAACGTGTATATATTTAATTTGATAAAATTCAAAATCAGGTATAATGAATTAATTGAGAAGTTTGATTACAATTTAACAGTACAACAATATTAAACTAAAACGCATATGTCCCTGGCACATCAATAGCTACGATGGATATATTTGAAGATTTAACACATACTCTTTGAGTAATTTTTAGAATACAAACAACGAAGAAGCGTTTCTGATTGAATAAGACGCTAGGTAACATAAAATTTAGCTATCTATTATGGAAAATTGTGGATTCTGAAGGTTTTATACCCTTTTTGCGCACATTATTTGCTGTCAAGTTTTTAGTATTTGCGGGGGTTGTCACGTACTGCTGGCACAATGTAGCCTCCGCAACGTCTGCCGCCTCTATATATCTTGCTTAGCGAGTTTAAAGTTCAAAATTCAGAAGGAAAAAGGAATTGTGGAAATAAATCCGGTTTTATAAAAAAAATATTTCAAAAATTTTTGTGATCTTTTAAATGTTTATCGCGCAAGAGATTTTTGGTAACTGGTAAACGGGTAAAAATTTGAAGAGTAGCACGTAGAGAGTAGCGACGGAACGAAAACAAAGTGAGAATAACGGACAACGGAATTAAAGAACGATTCAAAATTCTAAAACAAGTGGCCAGGAATCAGAGAAAAAGTGATAAAAAGGCGGAATGACGATGGGAGGAGGTCGCATCGTCAGGTATTGGGTAAAATAAAGGAAGGATGAGCCTTTGTCTTTTTTGTGACTTTTACTTAATTCTTAATATTGAACATTGTTAACGGGTAAGAGTGTAAAGCCTGCATAATAATTATACAATAGAGTTGAAACCTACCAAATCATTAAAGCTTTATTTCCCAGAAATGTAGCAAACAGTCTCTGGCAAAAAAACTACTATGACTCTGTTACACGACTGACCGAGCGGGAATAGATTGTCTCCAATCAAGAGATGAAACGCTGTAACAATAACGTTCTGTCAGCCGGTAAACCGCTTTAATGGCAATTAAACCGGTCTGCAAATGAGGGACAACTGGTAGATATATACTCGAACTAAATTCTAGTCCACGCCTAGCTTTAGTTTAGTAGCTATTCGAGGTTTATCGAAGTTGATGACTGCATACTTAACTGTTGCGATAGAACTTTGTAATGTTAACTACTACTCTAAGCAGTAGAAAAACAGTCTTCAATTTCTATTCTACAGGTTCTACTTTTGCATCAATCAATTAATAAGTATTATGTTAACCCTACTTCGTACATAGCGATTTTTTCCATAACTAGCAAAAGTCAAATAGACCGTTCACTTTTAACTTATTCAGTCTAAAGAAATCATTACTATTTCTTTAAACGACTTATTAGTATCGTACTACTGTGAACTTTAATTCATCGAGCGTATTGAGATCTTCTACATCTTCTGTATCAGGCAACTACATCAATCTATTTAATTCTAATCAATTAACATTTTCGTTTCGTAAATTACTAGATTTTTTATTTAAATGCCTTTGCGACAGGACTTTCACCACACAGAAGTCCCGGATTCGATTCCCATGCCGGGAGAAATATTTGTATGGTTTACATTTATTTCTCTCGTGCGTTTGGGTGTTGTGGTTGTCTATGTGCGTGTCCATGGAATCCGCGATACAGGGTTTCCTTAGTACGGGATTATGAGTGCGTGCGTTAAAAAAAATTTAAAGTGTACTGTAATTGTTTATGTATAAAGTTCATATTAAGTTAAAATAACGAGATTATATTGTAAATTTAAATAAGGGGATGTTTTTCTGGCAAATGTTAAAATATCGGTACAAACATTAAAGAAGAATATTGTCGTTTTATACCTATGTACAGGACAAATGAAACACAAAATTGTTTTACAAAATAACATTGGTTTAATTAAAATATGCACCCATTTTAACACGTCAGTCATATTGCTGGAGGCTCGTTTATTCCTTTCCGGTAGAATAGTGAGGCACGAGAGTGAGAAATCACAAATGTAATGTCTTGAAATTCATTTTCGAGAGCTTCACGAGAACTAAATTATTTTCCTTGTAGATAATTGTCGAAATGGTAGAAAAATATGGTAATCGATAGGGACTAAATTCAGAGAGTATGTTTTCAATATGAGCAGTTGCTGTAAGTTAAAGGTTTGTTGGGCAGTATTCGTTCTGTCGTTATTGCGTAGAAGTTGCGGTAAAGATAGGTGGAGTAGTTATCACGTGGTTGTATATCTACGAACCTTGGCATCACCTTTGTATTTCTTTACATTACGTTAGACCTAAGACCTGTTACACACGGCGACTTTTAGCAGCTATGTAAACGCGATGCCAACACGATGCAAACGCGATGCAATTTAATTTCACTTTTAAATTTACAATTAATGAAACAAAATAATGTGCACAAACCTATACCAATTTTTCAAAGATAATTATTCAACATAAGAGACTGTATCGATGCGGTCGGGCGTTTATATCGATGGCGTTTTATCGTTTGTATCGATGCAGTCGCGCGTTTGCATCGATGCAATACCTATAAATCGCAATTGTAGCGACGCAATCGCGCATTTCACGAACGCGCATTTGCATCACTGCTACAAGTCGCCGTGTGTAACCCCTCTTATGTCGTGAATTATTCAGCTTTTCCGCCATCAAATAATTATGAACAACGTGTAGGTAATTTTTTTTACATTGTTTGGGTTTGTCACCATGATTCAACCACTGCGGCGATCGTTAATAGTCGATCCTTAGATAAATATAGAGACTAATGGATCAGTGCTTCGGGTACATTCAACTATGTTGTTAATTACTCCGTAGTTTGCAGTGGATCCATTTCAGCATTAGCCCGCTACGCGTAATCATTCCATTCACCCTAAGCTCTGATCCAATGTAAAATCGAGCAAACCAAAAACGCAACGTGCGTTCATTAGTTGTATCCGCTTCATGTACGTCGTTAATGTTTCGACTCGTTTGCATTGCATTAGTGCTACGTCGGGACTCGTATTAAAAATTATACGAATTACAGTCTATTTTAGACTTCAAAGCGAATCTAAAAAAAAACCACAGTGGAAATAATTGAAAAACGATAAAATGTTAAATCTAGAAAGTTTCTAATTCCAATTTTGTACTAAAAATACTTTATTTAATTTCAGAGGGGCCGGAACTTCAGAAAAGCAGTCTCATATTTTAAGCCCTAATATTTGAAATGACGTTATATCGGTTTAAACGAGTTTTTGAACAATTAATAATTTTTCGCTATTTCTGTAGAATTTGAATGATTTTCGGAGGCATGGACTTTAGCAAATAGATCGTATTAACTCGTAAATGAAAAAGTATTCCTACTTCAGTTTTGATTGGTGTTCTGATGGAAAACCAAACAATACGAAATCATTATGGTTTCATTCACGTTTTATTGTATGTAGTTGTTCATTGATTTACTTCCGTCCAAATTTTACCAAAAAAATAACTACTTCCGATGTTCCTGGTGATCGAAACTTTTTCAAACTATTCGCGGAAAGGACTTTTGAATTCAATCGGACATTTTCATTGAGAACCTAAACTTTTTTTCGGGAATTTAAATTGCAGACTTTTTTATCATTAATGCGTAAACAAGTCGAAATATAATCTTAAGGTAGACGTTGAGGAAAACACGCTCGTTACTAATTTCGTCAGGTGTTATTTGATAATTGGCCTATTCACTCTTCGTTATAAATTTGTTCAGCCGGCAGTGGAATAATAACGTCGGTTGATTACAATTAATTCGTTGATCCGTTTTTCTCAAAAGTACAAAAGATGAATCAGGCTAAAATGGATTTTAAATGTCACGCCGCTAATTCACGGAGAGCGTTTGCGCTGGTTCACTTTCCAAAGTGTTCCAAGCAACTCATACAAGAAATCTATCTTGTTAATGCGGGCTCGTTCATAAAGCATTGACCATCAACTGAACTGTTCCTTATTTTCACATGGCAACCCTACCAATGACCATCATGTCTTAAGACCACTGCAGATTGCTGATTAAACTGATTCATCGAGTACAGTACTCGATGAACTGATTATCCAATGGTTCAAATCACACTAGCTCCACCCCCTCTGCGAGCTCACCCAGTTTGAGTTGTCAAACTTACGTGACATTTGTAAACAAAGAAACATCGATCGAGACTATAAATGTAATTCGTAGTTACTTACTAAGTAGTTTCTCTAATAATTAGAAAACTACAAGTAATAATATTAGCCAAGATTATTAGATCCTTTCGTAGAGCACATCACGTAAACAACTAACAGAACTCCGTTATTCCACGTTTGAGGTGACTAAATTGGACGTTTACCTATATATCAACTAAATTATCATCAACAGAAACAAGACCTTGACTTTTTGTTATAGCGTTTTCATCTATATGATGGAACTAACTTACAATAAAACATAAGAAAGAGGAAGTAAAGTGACGAATATCTTTCTACTGGCTTACTGAAATTCGTTGCATAGGGAACTTGTTTTCTTTCTTAAAAATTAAAACAGAGTGGTGGCGGCCAATTTTGTCTTTATTTCACTGCAAAAATTATTTTGATCGAACATGAGAGGTGATCTCTTTGCCTATTCATCTTTAGGTATTTATTCATTTAGCGAGAACGGCACAAAGAAAATAATGGTTCCTTGATAGCCTCCAGTAAATACAGCGTGAAAGTTTAATGTCACTGAGAGTGAATCTCGTCAGGAAGTGCCGATGTTTTTCATGATCTTTCTTAGATATGGATAATTTAAGTTTAAGTTTTATCGATATTTATATGACGAGATTGGATCTTTTCATGGATCGGTTCACACCGAGAGTTTGAACCAAAATCTTTTCAAATTGTGCTTAGCGATCAAAGAATTTCTCGTGAAGGTGGATGTCGGCAAACGTTCCAGGCAATCTTCGAATACTTGTGAAGTCCCAATCTATATTGAGCTAGTGTGGTGGATTATAATCTTAACCATTTCTTTTGGAGAAGCATATGTTTCACTGGTTAGTGATGAAATAGTCTTATATCGCATATAGTATAATAGTTTCAACGTTGAGCTCTTACTTCCAAATTAATGTAAACGTTCTTGAATGCGTTCAAAAGGAAACAACTAAGATACTACAGGCTCTTTGTCGCAAATCCTATGAAAAGAACTACTCGCATTACGCGTATAATCTTCCAGACATACAAAATATCCTCAAAAAGAAAGGAAACTTTAAATCATCTCGTGTTCAAAAGCTGAAATTAGTTTATGCTCTTGCCAAGACACCTGCTGTACATAACTTCTTCAGCAATAGAAAGGTTCATAGCTGCGACATGCTTCCAAAAGACGTTGTTAATACTGTCTCTGCTAATGCATTCAAAAACAAGTTCGACAACTGGCTACGAAAAGTAAATTAGTGCCTGAAAGTGAATTAAACTTAAAACAAGGACAATAGTGCCAACATTGTTTGATGTAGGTAGACATATCAGCGACTACTGGTCATCTATAACACCATGTAACGCAGTTTTTCTGGGTTGTCAATCATTTTCTAATTGATTCTATCATAAAAACATGTAATAACTTTATTTCCTGCAAAAGCTTTGCGTTTGTGGAAATACCAACGAGTATTTCAAATTCTATAAATTGATGATAAAGAATCTAGAAATGTGTAAGTAGTTTTGCATGATTTTGTTAATACCACTGTGTAGCATTGCTAATAGGCAGCTGTGTAAATACCACTGTGATAGCTTCAAAAGCAAAATTTCAAAGTTAAAAAGAGCAGCTATACTCTTTTCCACATACTTGTTGCTCAATTAAACAGAAACCAATACTTTCAAACTAGAAACAGAAAACATACAAAAATTTGTACCTAATGAAATATGTAAATAATATCACAACGGTCTGAAATAAAGTCGTCAAAAGTTATATTGCACAGCGGCTTGGAATTTCGCGTTCTAAGGTTCAAAGGATTTGGAAGAGCCAAGGTCTGGAAGGAAAATATGTATGGAGCATAGGAATTATCGATTCTTTGTCAATCAAACCCTAGAAAATCGACGAAAATCTTATAAAGACTTTACAAATCACATACAAGAAGTGAGAATGTTGAGAGTTAGCAAATTGACTGTAAGGAGGAGACTTATCGCAGCAGGTATACATTCTCAAAGGCTGCTAGAGGGCTTAAATTACACCGTGGGCATCGCGTGTCTGCATGCGTAATAGAATATGGAACAAAATTGTAGAACAAAAAATGAATAATTATGAAATAAATAAATTATTATTACAATATGTGTTGCTTGTTTTTTTGCAACATAGTCGTATTAATCTCAGAAAGACAACCAGTGTGTGTGTGTGTGTGTGTGTGTGTGTGTGTGTGTGTGTGTGTGTG
>NW_020653853.1:11641509-11662636 GCF_003589595.1 Hyposmocoma kahamanoa | reverse complement strand
GTGTGTGTGTGTGTGTGTGTGTGTGTGTGTGTGTGTGTGTGTGTGTGTGGGTGTGTGTGTGTGTGTGTGTGTGTGTGTGTGTGTGTGTGTGTGTGTGTGTGTGTGTGTGTGTGTGTGTGTGTGTGTGTGTGTGTGTGTGTGTGTGTGAAGTGGCAACTATCCTAGCTATGTATATGGGTATTTATATTATGTAGGTCAAAATTTACAGTTTAGTGTTATAAAATTCGTTTATTGATTATAATATTATGTTGCTCTCACACATTGAGAGTCACATAGGAACTACACCTTGAATGTGTTAAATAACTGAAAATGTATTTTAGTACTATAAAAATATTGACGTTAATGCTTGTAATAATATGCTCTTTTTTATTATTATTCTTCCTTAGATGTTGTTTCTTCAGTAATTTGTACAGTAGTAGTACGTAATGGACTAGTGCTTTTAGAAATTGTAGTCGATGTTGTAGTAGTTGGTACAGGTGTATTTGTACTTGGTCTTGCACTTGTCCAGCATGATGGGATTATACCTTTGCAGAAAATGCAGAGTAACTGTAAATAAAAAATAAAAATTCTAGGTAATAGTAGTTTTACAAACGGCACAACATGAGGATGTGTTGTGCGGTATCTTTTAAAACAACACTTCATCATCATTATCAATTTATTTATACGTCTCACTAGTCTCACACGGGTTTCTTCTCAGGCGAGGGTTTTAGATTATACTTCACCATGCTGGTCCATGCAGGTTGGGGACATCACACGTTTTCCGAGGCTTGTAAACCTTCAACGTGCAGGTTTCATTACGATGTTTTCCTTCACCGAAAAGCTAATGGTAAATTTCAAATTAAATTTCGCGAGCCCGGATTTGAATCCACGGCATCTGCTTGAGAGGCGACAGGCAAACCATTAGGCTACCACGGCTTTTTTTTAAATAACATTTATGACTCATTTAATCATGAATTCGTCTCTTTCGTATCACTCTTGGCAGAGGTGTTGTGGTCATCACGGAGTACGTTTGTTAACGGCTGATGTGGCTTGCCTTACGACATCTCGCCATCTCTCTCTGTTAGTGGACTCCCTCGTGCACTCTTGTAAAGGATCGCCCACTGCAGATTTTATTTGATCGGTCCATCGAATGGGTGACCTTCCGAGCAGTCTAGTGCTCTCCACTCTGCCTTGCACAACAAGACAGAAGAAAATTCCGTCTTGAATCATGAATTATTTAATTAAATTCGAACATATTTTTTAAATATTTTCTGACAAACTTTTTCGTCTATCAGATGGCGCAGTCGAAAAGGATTTGGGAGATTTTTTTTTAACTCTTATAAAGTGCGGCTCGTAAACGTATAACGCTTTAAATTTCAAAATAAGATAAAAGTCGTAACAACATAATTCGACGCGCGAACAAAATAATAACAGCTTCTAAAAATGCTACGTGTTCAATAAAGGACTATGCGTCTTGGGACCAGGACCTTGGCAGAACTCCATAGTCAGCTGGCTCGTAAATTTCATACCCGCCCCGTGTGTTTCGGCTATGTTCTTTATCGCTGTTAGGTCAGCGGAATAGATATTAATTGTTTAAAACATTTGTGGTTGTGTACAGAGATTTATTTTTGCCATTTTTAAACTTTACTTTCTGTCTAAAATGCTTACAAAGTGTTGTCTTTAGACTGTTTTGACATTTTAATAGGATTAAGCAGTTGCATCTCAGCACATCTTACATGCTGATTGAGTATTCAACAAGGTCCAAAAAATATTGGATGGATCTACTCAAAGAAGTATACAGGAAATTAAATTACATGTTTTTTAATAATAAAATTAAATTTTCGAATTCCAAATTAAACCAATAATTATATTGAGTGAAGTAACTTTCCTTATAAAGTAATTATTACTAACCCACTCAGTAACATAATTGCAAGAAAAGCATAATAACACCTACTAATGAAATGTGTCTGAAATAATATTTGTTTTTTAAGGTAGGTAATAAAAAATTTCACTTCCCACTTTCTCTAGAAGGCAATCAAGTAAAATTTTTGTGCCACCAAGATTTAAAAAATCGTTTTATTATGAATTGACATAGCTTAGTCGAAAGATGTTACTACATTGTTGTATACTTAATAGAAAGTAAAAACATTAGCTAAAATATTTTTTATTCAAGTAAAGATATTTTGGAACTAATTACTTTATGTCGATTACCTTTTGACTCCTGCTGTACGTCGTAATGTTCGTAAAAGGAGAACAAACATTGCTTACAACAACTCCGATCGTTTTGGATATAATTTTAACATCTGAAATAAAACAAAAAATTGAGTCATAAAGAAACACAGAATTTTTCGATTATCTGTACCACACGTTACACAACCAAAACATTACACGGATACTTTTTTATGACACCTTGTTTACAAACGCTCAAAGTAGATTCTCCGAAAATTTATGCTTATAACGTCAAAAAAATCTCAATCATTAGTCGTCGCGTTAATCCTACGTTCCCAGTCGTTATTGGACGCCAGGCGCTTCGCGAAAGGTCCACCTGTTCCTAGATTAAAGGATGGTGTCCGAAAATTGTGGGCAACATTTTTTATATTGGTACAAAATTTATTAGACCAATTGGTAGCGTGTGAGTAAATTGTGTAATTTAATTAAGCTTAGAAGGATAAAGGCATAATAAAGGTGTGTTAAATATAATTTGTTGTTGACTTGTATAGATAGTGCTTGTGTCCATGAATACTATGTACCCATAGTGTGTCACACAATGGGTCACGCAACCATACCAATTGCCCTCGTCTCAAACTACGGAATTCTCAAAAACATTTTAACATAGTAGTTAATTTCCAAATTGGTCTTACCGGAACGCGAACCCGAGACTTCCGCATACAGCGCCCACAATGCAAACCGTTAGGCTACCGAAGTCGCTGTTTGATTTTGACAAGTAAACCTATCATAACCACTAACCATTGTCATTAGGAGAATTAATACCACTACTGTTTCATTCGGCAGAAATCACACATTGCTCCACACAGTGACAATGTTTAGAACAACGAGATTTTACTGAATGACATGAACTATGTACTAGTGAGAGTGTGTGAAGAAATAGTGATCTCTATATAAATTGCATTACAAACAACATTACAGCTCATAGGTATGACTGATTGTTTGCACACATTCTTCCTTAAGAACCTTTGCGAAATAGTATAGTTTGCTGACTTCTGATTCCTTCCTTGATTTTTAAAACAGACAGACATGACGTTAACTATGGCAATATTAACGATACCCTCTCAAGGGTTAATTGGTTTAATGCTAACAATTTATTGCTCAATGTCAAGAAGACAATGTGCGTTAAATTTGAATTAACTAATGTAATATCGACTAGTCTAATCATAAAAATAAATGGAGAAAAGTTAGACTTGTTAATAAAGCTGTCTTTTTGGGCGTGACCTTAGATAGTAAACTTCAATGATTTCCACATATATCTTCCTTAGCCAGCAGATTAAGCTCGTCTGCATGCGCTGTCTGTACGTGAGCGTTCCGATGTTGCTACTGCTAGACTAGTTTACTTTAGTTACTTCCATATATAAAAATGTCCTACGGGATTCTTATGTGGGTAAAATGGCAGATATACAAACCATATTTGTATTGCAAAAACGAGCGATTCGTTCTGTGTACCGTTTAGGTTCTCGGGTTTCTCTCAGAGTAAAGTTTAATGAGACTGGTATCATGACTGTGGCATCACAGTACATTTACTCAAATATTTTATATGCGCGTAAAAATATACATAATTTCTTTAAGAAAGAAGATATCCATAATTTTAACCTTAGAAGTCTAAACTCATGGCACCACGATTTCGTCTAGCTAAGGTAAACGATTCTTTTATGGGGAACTTATATATTTTTACAATAAGATTCTGGAGTATATATTAAGATTATCATTACCTACGTTTAAAACTTACATTGAAAGTATTTTAATTGAAAAGTCATATTACAAAATTGAAGAATATTTGTTAGATAAAGATGTATGGAAAGACAACATGAGTCTTGATTTCACACAATTATGATTCAAAGTGTATTTTATAGCATTTAAGATTATTTGAAAAGAGCAATCTTTAGAGTTTCTTGTTCGTTCTTCTCAGAGAGGTCAGCGTAGTGAGCGAGCAGTAGCTTAAAAAATGACGTTTTCAAGTGTAAAAATGGATTTACCTATGGAATAAATGATTATGTGACTTTGTTTTAAAAAGTAGATATTATTATGTCTTCAATTCATAAACTAATAACGTACTTAGAGTGTTTTTGTAGACGGTAAATTGGTTCAACCGTTCAGTATAACATGTACTCTTCTGGAAGTTATTTATGGAAATCGAGTTTAATTAAGAAAAGTCTTAGTGTACCTTTTAATATTTTCAGAATCATTTTCTTTAATAAATTTGGGTATCCGATGAAGTAAGATGGACGTTGCACGTGGGACTTGGCAACTTATGTCTCACGGTGTCCGGCGCAGTGGCACTGCAACTGTTTGGGATATGCGTGTCGCTTACCACCAGGCACACCACTTGTTCGTCCCGTCACTTAGTATTATAAATAAAAAAACACCGGCGCCTTAGGGAACTTAGGCATATGCTGAGTCAGCACCATTTCACTGCTATGATAAAAAAGTTTTATTTTTCCTTTTTTGTGTTATATTAGTGAATAAGTGTAAAAGTAAGTGTAAGTGGCAAAGGGCGACGGCGAAGTAGGATTCGCTCAGTAAAGAGTAAGCGGCATAAGCATAAACTTTACGCACGTACACAAAAAACTAGAGCTTAAACCTATTTAACCTGCATAATTTATAATGTAATGATTGTTATTGTTGACTCTGTAAATAATAAAAGGTATTTGAAACTCGAACTTGATGATGGTTGTGGTGCACCTAACTTTTTCTATCGATGAAAAAAAAAGACAATGATACGTTCAACTCAACTACACAATTTGTCGTACATTACTTATTTATGTAATATAAATCCGTTGATATATTTTATTTTTATTATTGTTGACATTAAATTGACAATGATAACTAATTGTGTTAAATAAATTATTTTAATTTGTCGAAGAAATACTTAAATAATAATTACAATTATCATTTAATCATACAAAATAAAATTTACAAGCAACTATAAAAATTTATGGGGTGTAAATTCAGAAGGCATCTGAAGAGAAACTTTTTGTTTTAATTATAAAAAACTGATGTTTTACAGTTCCACTGTTTTTCAATTGAAATCTAAGATTTGGCAGATTATGATGAGAGATTATGGCTAGACGCCTTAGTCTGCCGGAGGACGAAAAATTTTACTACTACTACTCAGCTATTTTTCTTTTTGTGAAGTGAAAAGTTGTGTGTTCCGCTCGGCAGCAAAGTTGTTTTGCGTCTCATGCCTTGAAATTCTCGCTACGCTCAGGATTCTATTTTTGAACCACTCGCTTCGCTCGTTCTTAGCTATCTTCGCCTGCTCAGGTTGTCAATACTAGCACTCGCGTCAAACAACTTTGCAGCCTCGGTTAACAAATAACTATTCCATGAATACGCCGAGTACAAAAAGAACCACAGATAAACCATCGAACGCACGATAATTAAATTTGGAGATCAGATCGCGTTTTCAAAAGCGCTTTTTTATTATGATATTTCCACTGATGAAAAAAATCGAACAATTTCAAACAAAGAACATACCTTCGTTTTTGATGGACAGACAATACGTGAACGTGAATAATGTAAACGAAACCAATAAAACGTGGTGTAGCGTCATGTTGAGAGCTGTACGATCAGTATTAATATGGCAAAAAATATGTAGCGCGCTGCATTTTAGAACATCTCTTGCGAAACAAAACCAAGATTGCTGGAATTGTAAGGATAAGACTTTTAAAGAAAAAACAGTGTTTTTCATAATAAACTTAAGCAAAGAACAGGCGGGGCACTGTCAATGCTGCAGTGTTTTATTTACGTAAATATAAATAACAACTGTGTTTTGTTTTTGAAGAATTATATACAAAAATTATTTTTCTTCAAATTTTTTTTGTGATACCAAGTGACAGGATGAACAGGTCGTGAGCCAGGTGTTAAGCGACACGCCTGTCCGGTGCCACTCAAAGCTTTAAATGGTTAAGAACTGAGGACATAGCCACTGTGCTTGTCACCCTGAGACATAAGTTGACAAGTCCCATGTGCCTGTAATTTCATCAACACCTTTCAAAACCGAAACACAGTAATGCTGACATTGGTGTTTGGCGGCAGAAATAAGTAAGGTACTGCAGTATTTCCCCGGATGAACGCTTTCACAACGAGCTCTACTGCTACTATAGTTATTTGAATCGCTTTCGATTGTATTATAACTTTTATACGAGTTATATATCAATGTTTTTATGTTATATCGTATCGTGATACTGAATGTAAATTGTCTGTCAGAAGACATGTGTATTGGTGAACAAAAGTAAAGGCGGCTTCCCACGGACTGAGTTACGTTTCGCGGCCCGCGCCGCGCTTTTCTTGAAAATGCGCTGTGTAAAGAGGGCGCGCCCGTGCCCACCCGTGGTGGCCTGTTTGGATCTGCTATTCACTGGTCGATGACATCAAAGGCGGCCTATGTTCTCGATACAAATCCGAATACGTGCTCCGGTTTGGATATTTCGTATGCGTTCCGGTTTAGAAGGGCAAGGTTACTGGTGAAATTAGAGGCATATGGGAATTGTCAACTTATGTCTCAAGGTGACGGGCGCAGTGGCAGTACCCCTAAGATCTTTGCGATTTAAAGCTCTGAATGGCGCTGCAATTGTTAAGGACAGGCGTGGGGCTTACCACCAGGCCCACGACTTGTTCGCCCCGTGATCCCGTCAGTTGGTATTATAAAAAAAAGTTTGAGTATGTAGTACAATTTTTTTGCCGCTGCTTTTAGTGCAAAACAATTTGGCATTTAACTTATGAAAGAAAACTGCAATTTATATACGTATAGTACAACTTATTTTGCTTTTAGTTTTTTGGAGCTTAAAAGAGTTCGGAAGTCAAGTCGATACGTACCTACACAAAGGTGTGGAATTTCTCAAAACCTAGAATATTCAACTTAGCTTTGAAATATTAAAAAAAAATAAATTAGAAAGGAACTTTGTCGGATCTTTAAAGTTGGAAGGGATTGAGGATCCTTCACAAAATGTGAGCTCAGCGGAAAGGAACAAGGGCTTGTTCAGTGACATACATAATTAAGGAGACTAACCTTGAAGCCCACAGATCCGTCTTTTACCTAGAATTAGCTGAAGCAGCGCCATCTTAGGTTGCGGAATGAAATGTGCCACTTCACGCGTTCAACGCAACACGTAATCACTACGTGGCGCTAGTGTTTGACTTCGAGGTGTAATGTACTCGTATACTCGTATGTTAGATTATGTGTGCATTTTGTTACAATAAGTTTTTGAAATATTTTATATGTTTACGGTTAATGTAAACCGTTTGTTTGTAACAAAATTTTATTGTATTGTAACAAAAAATATACCAGCACGTATAAGATATTCATCGAGTATATAGTCGATGAAGATATTATTCAAGAGCAAGGCGTCATTTGTTCAAACCACAGACTAAGTTAAAAATCAAGTCTGAATTGTCAATTAGAGCCATTTATATTTCATTTTTAAATTTTCTTATCAAAGGCTATTCTCAATGAACAGAATTATGTCTTAATTATATCATGACAAAGAGTAAAGGATTTACTACGTTTTAAATGGAAACTGTTCTTTTTTCTGTTTTAAGTAGTTTAGTAACAAAATGGAATAAAAACAGCCATGTCTATATTATTGTTCCTTAAAAAAGGAAGTACAAAATAACATCGCCGTCCAAAGCTTCAGGATTTTCCATTAAATTTCTTGTTATCTGTGTTAGACTTTTACTGCTTTGCTGTAAATCTGATAGCTAATAAACCACCCAGTTAAGAAAGACCTCAGAATTGTCGCCTATTTGTTTGAATTTGTTTGCGATTGCGACTTCGGGCTCAAGATCTTGTTGTGTTGGTTTTTTTTAAGGATTTAACAGCTCAACCTTATTGCGCAACAGTCGTCACGCAGTTTTGCGATTACCGGCAATTTTCTTTTGTTTTATAGAGCGTTCTATTGTTTTTAAAAGGGTTAAGGTTTATAAGCTAACTTTTTTATTTTATTTTTGTAGACGTGTTTTAACGAGCCCTAGTTTAGTTGATTGGCTGATTTTAGTGCAGGACAGCTTTTCTTATACTTATCTGCATAATAATTCTATTAATTTAGTAGCAGTAGAGCTCCTTGTGAAAGCGTTTGTCCAGGGTAGTATTGCCACGTTACCTATTTAGTACCTTCAAACAGTAATGTGAGAATTATTGCGTTCCGGTTTAATAAAAAAAAATAAAAAAAAAGTAAAGTAAATTATTGCGTGCTGGTGAAATTACAGGCACATGGGACTTGTCAACTTACGTCTCAGGGTGTCGGGCGCAGTGGCAGTGCCCCTCAGACCTTTGTGTTTTAAAGCTCTGAGTGGCACTGCAAATGTTATGGATAGACCTGTCGCCTACATTAGGCTCACGATTCGTTCGTCTCGTTATTTATTATTTAATAAAAAGATTGTCTCTCTACAGTAGTAACATAAATAATAGGGTCTAATAAAAGCGAAATGTCATACATCATTGGAACATTTACGTATACTACTAACTACTACTAAGAAACTAAATTCATATGTTTCCGAGACATGCGATCTTAAAACATTAGAGATTGCAGTATAACTTATGTGACTAATTTGTTCTATTGTTTATAATGAATTTGCAATGCTTTTAACACCATAATTTGATAGTTTTTTTCAATCAATTAATTGATATTAATTCTACATTTCCGCCACTGTATTCAATTTAATTCTTCCAATTTAAATTATAAAGTCCTAGTAAATACTTATATATAATTTTGGTAGCAGTTAAGTAGCTCCTTTAAAGTTCTGAGTGGCACTGCGACAGCTATGACCGGCGTGTCACTTAACCACGCACACGACTTGTTTATTCCGTCACTTGGTATAATAAAAAACCCTCGAGTAGTATATACTTGAGTACTATTGAAGTACCTACTGTTACTTTTGAAAAGTTTTCGTAAGCAATATTTATAATAGCATATAAATAAATGAAAGACCAATAATATGTGGTAACTTCCTTATTATGAACTGTTCACTGATTGTCTGTCGCTACAAATAAGTCGTATAATAAATAAACTTGTTTTTGGAAATTCATTTATTTATATTTATTACAGGAAATGAAACTATTTTTCCGGATTTAAATCGCGTTTCCTATGTGTAACAATCTCGAAAACCTAAGAACTCGTTATATTTATTATATTTCCATTTATGTATATATTCTGTGTAAATAGATACCTACTTCCTAAAGTGACACTATCTGTCGGTAAAACAACCCAAGAGTTCTTATTGTCTCTCTTCTTAGCCAGAAATATACGATAATTTCTTAAAAATAACCTATTCCATGACTATGATATTAAAGTTTAATTTTTTAAATTACAGAAATTTTGACTTATAATAATAGATTCTTATCGAATTATTTAGACGTAGAACTTCTTGTGAAAGAGTTTATCCAGACAAGTACTTACCTAGTTCTGTTGTCAAGCAGTAATGTGAACATTCCCTATTGCGTTTCGGTTCTGAACGTAAGGCTGCTGGTGAAATTACAGGCACATGAGACGTGAAATTACGTCTCAGGGCGCAGTGTCAAGTCAATGCTTCTCAGACCTATGTGATTTAAAGCTCTGAGTGGTACTGCAACTATTATGGACAGGTGTGTCGCTTACTACCAGGCGCACGACTTGCTCGTTCTGTTACTTGGTATCATAAAAAAGCTTCAACGCTTTATTTATTTTGTACCTACAACGAAGACGTCATACTAGTAAGTTCTTACTTACTACTTAAATACGTAATGACATGGAGAAAATGTAAATATGACAAAGTTTTAAAAAGGTTACGGAGCTGTTCGAAAATTTGCCACTAGAAAAAAGTACGTTAACGTAACGTTTCATAGTTCGTTCTCACTTCCACCTCGATAGTTACCTCAAGGGAAATCTTGCATAACGCGTGAAATGTGTCAGGGGATACTATATAATAGGCATGTTTTTTCTAGAAAATTATGCTTTATGTAGGTATTCCCAAGATTTTTGTTTTGTGATGAGAATATTAAGCTCACTGAAAATTCCGTAAGGATTCTGAAAATCAGAAAGGAAATGTAACTTTTAGTGATTACAGGGCGCAGAGTGCTATTGTTATTTTAAAGGCGTATTTCTTTATAAAATATTTTAAGTTACCTATTCTATTAATAAAAGGATAAAGAGATTTCTCAGACATTTCAGAAAAAAATTGCTCTTAAACCATATGCTGCAAGTGATTAGAATGGTGTGCAGTTTGACCGACCGCAGGACAAGTTTTTTGGGCGATTTGGTACAATAAGTCAATATGTTCTGTCAGTATGTGAGCTTATGTTACTCTAAGCCCGGTGGCCCAACGTTTGCAATGTGGGCGCTGGATAAGGACAGCTCAATTCCCTTTAGAACCACTTGAGGAAATTATTTTTTCTAAATTGGTTCTGGTCTAGGTTTTCTGAGTAGTGCCCCGGAGTGAATTCTGTTGCTCTGGTACTCATAATGAAAGCCGTGGTAGACTAATGGTTTGAACTACCGCCACTCAAGCAGAGGCTGTGGCGGTCAATTCGGGCTCGCACCTCTTTTTTCGGAATTTATGTGCGAAATTCAATTTGAAATTTACCAAAAAGGAATACATCGTTATGAAATTTGCACGTTGAAGAAGTTTCACTACTGTTGGAGTGTAGCCGTGGTTGTAGCGCAGTGAGAGGTGGTACTATTTAAAATTTAAACGAGGAATATAATCATAAATAAAGATTTACTGTGAGCGTTCAGTTAGAAGATTCGTCCAGAACCACCGCCATGTTCCTTTGACAACAGTCCTCTTATTTTTTATCTAGTGCTAAATACAAAACCACCTTCTTATTTTTTTAGATAGTTCTAAATATAAAATAATAATATAACATACATACATACAGTCGGAAAATGTGTAAAATCCCCAGCCGGCATTGGGTCAGAGTGGCGGACTGTGGCCTAAACCCTCGTCTGAGAGGAGACCTGTGCTCAGCAGTGGGGCATATAAATAGGTTGATGATGATGATGGTACTCACAGTACTTGGACTTCGCTAAGCCTGGGCACTCTTACATTAAGTCATTCAGTCTACTCAATCGATCAACTCGAAAATTTTATTCGTATTCGTCATTTACGGTGTTATTTTCATAGCACACAACACATATGTCGACATAGATTGGGTGACATGAAAGGGTGGTAGTTCTTCTTTTATTTTTTTCCATCCTCTAAGGGTAGTTCACATTCAATTGTCATTTATTATTTTTAATTTTTGCGCTTAGAGGAACAAAACATTTGTCTGCGTTATAATGTTGTGAAAACTTACTTGTTATGTTAAATATGTAGAAAAATATTCGTCTTTTGCAGTTAGAAGGAAGCGCATGGTAAAAATGCAAAAATCTTTTAAAAACGTTCGGGAAGGCGGGAATAATTACGGCAAGAGCGGGGTCCGCATTACCGCCGCGCGCATCTAACTGTCATGGCAAAACACGCTCTATTCATTTAGCTTTTAAATTTTAATTTAAATAAGCGTCTCGGGCACGCGGGCGAGTCTGTGGGTCTCTCGATCTCCGTCCGACATCCGTCCGAAACAATTACTGTCAAATAAGTAATATTCGACAAAATTAAAAGACAAGTATCAAGTATGAAGCTTCATTCGCATCACGCGTCTTTTCGTTTGGTCAAGTATTGCTTATTTGGCAGTAATTGTTTCGAACGGATGTCGGACGGAGATCGAGAGTAGACCCCCTGGCTTGAATTTGGGCTACGCGGTGTCTCACGCGGCGGCCGGGCGGCGACCGTGCGATTGTATTATTGAGAGGAATTTAAATGTTGTCGCCTAGTAAATAGAATTCGTCATTATCATACACGAAGGCGTGCTAACTACGCGGTCGCCGCGCGGCGGCCGCGCGTAATCTTTCTCCTCGTGTAACTGGGCGCTCAGGGTGGGAAACTATGGGATCAATCCCGTTTCGCGCACTTTCCGGCAACCAATCATAATAAAACTTGGCAAATAGATGTAATTCGCCGAAGGTTTGAAGTTGGATTTTTTTTTATAAAAAAGTTATCACTGTTTTCTGTCGTATGGTATGGTGTAACGGGCTGGTGTTCATAACTCGACGTCCAGGCGCCTATTTTGCATGTGGTGGGTGCAGGGTGTGGTGCTACCAGAGCTCCTCCAAAAAACCCTTTTAGGTTTTGCTGAGGATCTCGAGGAGCGGGCTCGGTATTCCAAGATATTTTGCTCTGTGGTTGCTCACTCCGGAGCAATAAGTAGGATGTGCGGAGGCGTTGCCTTCCTATCCATGCACGCTCTGCATAGAGGGGGGAGGCGTGACCTAGATTTAAAAGGTGTTTGTTAAATGGACCATGACCCTTTAGGGCGGCAGTTATAGAGCGTCACAGTTATCTATTATACATCCAACATTTGGGCACGGATCTCCTTTAAGGAATGTGTACGGCCCATTGCGGGTTGGGGCAAATCCCCATTATGACATCTAGGGTTCATAACAATGTTTTATTCCGTTAGCGAAAGGTTTTGCTTCTAAACATTCATAAATATAATATGTAACTTAGAAATTAAAATCAAAGGCCACATAAATATTGTGATCTCTCGGTAGCAGTAGAGCTCCTCGTGAAAGAGTTGGTCCAGAGAAGTACGGCCACCTTACCTATTTCTGTCGCCGAGCAGTAATGTGAGCATTACTGCGGTCTGGTTTTGAAGGGTAAGGTGCTTGTCAGCTTATGTTTAAGGTCAGCGTTTCCCATTTCGTGGGTTGCGACCCGGTACCGGGCTATAAAATAAAATACCGGGTCGCTATATTCTCGTCTTGTTGAAGTGGAACTAGACCTCAGGATAAAACTTTTGTAATTTTCCACGAACTTGGAGTAAAAAATAAGCAGCAGCTTCATACTTCGTGCTAAATAAGCGATACCGAAATAATATTAGTAAAACATTTTTACTAACAAAAAACGTATATTATTTTACTTAATGTAACCACCTTAGGTTTAAAAGTATTGGGTCACGTAGAAGCAGTATGAAAATTACCGGGTCATAGCAGAACAATGTTTGGGAAACACTGGTCTAAGGGTGACGGGCGCTCAGAGTGGCACTACAACTGCTATGGACAAGCGTGTCACTTACCACCAGGTGCATGACTAGTTCGTCCCGCCACTAGGTATCAAAAAAAAATTGTTACTAAACTTATTATAAGACAAGAACATTTGATTAGCTTGTCGCAAAAATACTATATTATCAATTCGGTAAGAGAAATCCGAAGCGTAACAATACACAAATGTGTTATTTGTTGTAGTCATGAGGCAGAAGTTTCTAAACAACTTTGAGGGCAAAAAACCCAGAGACCGCGTAATCCTGCTTGTGTCGTCGAGAACGCTCCACATGGACTATTGCTGTCCCTTTGAGATTAAGCAGTCTCCATAACGCATGTGGTATTAGCAAAGTATAGATAGAGGAAAGCTGAACAGAGCGGGAGCGGTAGTATACCAACTGTAAAATTTGAAATGTATAAATAAAAACTTACATTATAATTATTATCAAATAATAAATAACGAGGATATGTTGCCTAATTGTTCTGCTTCGCCTCTAAAGCCGTACGTACACGTCGAAGTAGTATCCAACTGACACGTTCATAGCAGCTTTTAAAAGATTTATTTCTCGTAGAGGAATACCATCAGATATGTATTGCGATAGTGCTGTCAATGGTATAAACAAAATTAACTGCAGTCAAGAATTTCAGGATTTACAACTTTGCCTTTCAAATAAAAATTCAATTTCATTTTATTCCAAAGTATGGCCCAAACCTCGGTAACCCCCGGGAGGAAGCTGTAAAACCTGCAAAATTTCACATGAAAAGAATTTCTAAAAAAATTGCTAATAGGCAAAAAGTTTGCCTATGAGCAATTTAGTACAATCATGACGGGAATTTACAATAGAATAGAACGTTTGGTATGGTTTTTCATTTCTGTGTTACAGCTATGTCCACAAATGGGTGTGTGTAATGCAATATGTTTTAAAGATCTATACAATTATTTTATATCGTTTGGCTAATTTACTGCTAGCAGAACGGAAATATAAGTTATTTTAAACTCACGTAAATTAGTCTTATTAACAGTTTTTTTTATGATACCAACTGACCAGGTCCATATGAGTTGCAGTGCCCTGCCACCACGCCCATCATCCTGAGATATAAATTGACAAGACTTTCTCTTACCGTTCAAAGCCCGAACGCAGTAATGTTCACATCACTGTGTGGCGGCAGAAATAGATAAGGTGGCAGTATTTTCCTGGACGGACTCCTTAACAAAGAGATCTACTGTTATTAAATCAAGATGGTTGAGATTTTTTCATTGTAACGCCAAGGCATTTTATCACGGGTTGTTCTATTACCTATATTACCGTGTATAAGTATTCCCCAATCAGACTTAACTGAGATTCCTACAAATAGACTTCGCTTCTGAAGGTGTTACTACTAAGTAACGCAACATTTTGGAAATTTAGTCTGACTGTCTATCATTGCGTAGTGAAAGAACAAAGTAAAGAGTTGAGAGAGTTGCTTAATCTCAAAGGTTTTGTGGCATTACTTCCCCTGAATTGGCCTCTGGGTAGAGTTCTAAGACATTCCATAGAAGTGATAACAAAGCAAGAATCGTAGAAATACATACTTTTGATCGTAAACTCCACATTTGTGCTATATAAAAAAATAATAATATTACTCTTTTCAGGGGTTGTTTTAACATGTTAAAAAATAGTCTAATGTATCATTAATTATTCAATAAGCAGAAAGTACAGTAAGTGCCTATTTTTGTTTTATCTTTATATGTGATTCAAATGGGAAGCCTCTTCACAAGGTTTTTACATTGAGCTTTTGAATTTTTTTATTAAAAGGTAAGTGCGCATTTCACTTCCATCTCACCTGATGGAAAGTGACAATGAGGTCGACGATGGAGCTTACACACCTAAATAATGTATATTCACTCTCGCCTTGAAAAGGCCCAAGTAATACCTTTCATAAAAATAATAGTGCAAACTTTGTGGCTTCCATCTCATCCCAGTGCTCGGGCAGTAGATATACATGGCTTACATTTATGGCCCACAGGTTTTCTGAAGGGAATATAACACACAACATACTTAGGTTAATATTTAAATAACAAAATGCTCAATGACGAATCGCGAGTAAGCAATGTACATTGCCGCGGAACGGAATAAAAGCGAATTTTTGTGACAAAATAGTAATAAAGTTTATGTTAATAATGTAACGTGAAAATTAGATACGATAGCTGGAATTCCCAAGACTGCGAGAATTCTCCGGAAGGTGTGCGACATGTTTTATGGCTCGTATGTAGTTTGTACAGTTTAATAATAGTCTCGGCGTGCAGCGACTAGCAAGGCCCAGCCTCAAGTCTGGGGTAGGAATATTGTTTTACACACTTTTTTCTACGATTTTCGAGGTTTTGCGCGAGATAATTGACACTGATCGTTAATGTATAAAGCGAAAATGGCGGACTGAGGTCGTTTGCTGAACTCCGCGAACTGTTGGCACATGTGCGATGCAAACTAAGCACTTTTACTTTATTTATTGTTCTGTGGTTTTACATAACGAATTAGCAATGAGGCCATAAAAAAGGAGACTTGGACTGAAAAACCGCTTTCGTATGCGGACCCGACCATAGAAATTACTCTTTTGGGAATCGTATTACCAAATGCGATGTGCGAGAGAAATTCAACCTTCACAAGGTCAAACATCGACTATAGATACGTTGATGGATATAACAAACCGATAATAAAAATTATCGCTAATCGATCAATTAATTATTTTTCTCAAATAAATTACTTACAGACAGAAAAACTTGAGAAATATACATACTATCTAGATTTAGATTTATTTATTATTTTGAAAACTTTACATTATACATAGGGCGCACTATAAGTTTCCGGAACTGGCCATAAACAATATTTGAAAAGTAATTACAACATTTGAAAATGGAACTCGTTGGCTGTAGAATACAGTTTCTTTCATCTGACTGTCACTTGTTATTACGTTGTGGCGTCATTTTAAAAACTGGTTGTCTACATCACCATGGATTTAATTTGTGAAAATTTTCGTAGTATGATTTTCTACGACTTTAAGTGTAATTTAACAGCTCAGCGGAGCTTCGCTCCGCTTCAAACTGCTTTTGGCGATGAAGCACCATGCAATATGACTATTTATAGTTGGTTTGCAGAATTTAAACGCGGTCGTGTGAATCTCAGTGAAGAATTTCGTTATGGTCGCCCGTTCACTGCTGTGAACAACAAAAACATCGATGCTGTGCGTCATATGATCAAAACAAACAGGCATATGACATACTACGAGATTCGGGCATCTTTAGGCATAGGCATGAATTTAATACAATCAACACTACACAAACATTTGGATGTGAAAAAGCTGTGCTCTCAGTGGATCCCACACAATTTGACTGTAGCTCAAAAAACGGATCGCGTCAATTGGTGCAATGCCATGCGTATCAGATTCAACGAAGGGCGTCAAATTTGGAGTGGGACATAGTAACAGGTGACGAAACATGGATTTATAGTTACGATCCCAAAACAAAGCAGCAATCGAGCGTGTTGGTCTTTCGAGATGAGCCGAAACCAACCAAAGTGGCGCGCGTGCAAAGTGCCTCTAACCGGATGATTGCTTCTTTTTTTTAATAAAAGTGGACACGTGGCTACTGTTGCTTTGGAGAATCTTTGTACCGTGAATAGTGATTGGTACACGACCATTTGTTTGCCGAAAGTTATTGACAAACTCCGTAAAAATAACCGTAAACGCCGTATCATCTTGCACCACGATAATGCCAGTTCTCACACGGAAAGAGAGACAAATTAATTTTTGAAGGTGAACAACGTTGACCTTATGAGCCATCCCGCGCACAGTCCCGACCTGGCACCGTGTGACTTTTATTTATTTCCAAAAATTAAGAACCAGTTACGCGGTCTACGATTTTCAGGGATTGTCACGGAGGAGTGGCATAAAATGTTTTAAAAATTGGTTCATTTATATGAAAAAATGCATTAACGTTAACGGAGAACATTTTGAGAAACAATAAATTCATTTCTGACCATTTATCCTATTTTTTTCTTATTAATTCCGGAAACTTATAGTGCGCCCCATATATTATAATCATGGCCCTATATTCTTCAACGGAATAATACGCATTATCCAATAAAAGGTTTCTCAGTCGACGATCAAATTAATATTTCATAATTACGCTTGTTTTTCAAGTCAAGGAGTAGGTGCTCGTAATGAGTCATTTTGCAGTCAGATTTTTTCAGTAAGTGCTAACCGTCGCGGTACGACTCTCAGTCGTCCTGTGGAGCGAGTGTTATAACCGCTTTGATACCTTTCGAAGCAAAGTAAGTGTAAGTTTTTTCGTATGATTATTCCATATAAATACAGCGAATAGGTACATGGTCATTATCCTGTGTCTCACAAACTAGTACGTCTTCATGTCATACCGGCAAATATTCTCATTGCTCGTTTTTGAACAAATACCCTTTCAGAATCAGTGGAATCTCTCCATAGAATGGAGCGAGTGTTATAATCGCTTTCATACCTTTCGAAGCTGTGTAAGTTTTTTCGTATGATTATTCCGTACAAATACAGCGAATAGGTACATGGTCTTTACCCTATATCTCACAAACAAGTCCGTACGTGACACTCTTCGTGTCAAACCGACAAGTATCCTTATTGCTCGTTTTTGAATAAATACCCTTTCAGAAACAGTGGAGTCTCGCCATAGAATGGTAACATACAACATTATGGAATGGAAAAATGTGAAATATGTTTGTCGTAGCATTGAATCTGTCTCTACAGGTTTTAACTTTTTTAACCGATTTCAAAAAAAGGAGGAGGTTCTCAACTTGACTGTATGTTTTTTTTGTATGTATGTTACGCGATAACTTCGGTATTTCATGATTCTTTTTTTGTTGGAAAGACGGTACCTGCATAGTGGTCCCATTTAATTTTGAAGAAAACAGAGACTGATCTAACAGAGAACAATATTAAACTGGATTTAGCAGCATTTAGTATGAGACCTTTCGAAGCGAACTATTTCATCAGACTCGTATAGATATTTCCTATTTTTATATGGAGTTTGTCGTAAGTCGGAACGCACACAATTACGGTGGTATCGTCAGCGAACAAAACCAACAAGCCATTACGAAGATGTGACGGTAGGTTGTTAATAAATGTCAGGAAAAGGGTATTATTTCCTAGTGAAGATCCTTGAGGAATTTCAAGGTTTACGTCACCTCCACTGCTGCGTATTTTCTCCAAACTGATGTTCAATACAATCTACTCTAGAAATGAACATTTCAGTTAAAAAAATCACATTAAAGTTATCAAAATGTTACACATTACTCAACGTATTTATTTGTTTTGATTCTGTCAAACCTTTACGTATATATGTAAGATTTTTTTATTTGACCAATGCCAAACGAGACAAAACACAGCACTGAAGAAAAATTGTAATTTTTAACCGACTTCAAAAAAGGAGGAGGTTCTCAATTCGACTGTATGTTCTTTTTTTTGTATGTATGTTACGCGATAACTCCGGTATTTGTGAACCGGTTTTCATGATTCTTTTTTTGTTGGAAAGGGGGTACTTCCATAGCAGTCTCATTTCATTTTGAAGAAAATCATCTACCTCGATGAGTGGCTGATCACGCATGAAGATTCCATTTTATAAATAGCGCCTAACTTTAATTTATGAGCAATTACTTTAAGGGTTGATTTTGCTATTTCTCCAATGAAGGCGTTTTTTTCTCAATATACTTTGAGTAGTGTCGTAATGAGAACCTATTTTTATTATCTCCAGGACTTGACCCTGTATAGTGGCGAAATATCCCCATATTTCAATAAAACTTAGCAAATAGACGTAATTCCATTACTTATGAGGTCGGTTTTTTTAGTACGCTGTACTGAGATTATAAAGTTCTGAGATGTTTTATTCTGGCAGTATTGTGATATTAGTGATCTACGACATCTTTTCTTTTTAACCGACTTCATAAAAATCCATCCGAATAGAGAACCTCCTTCATTGTAGTATGTTTTTCTTTTATGTATGTTATGCGATAACTCATATAAAAAAACATAAAAAAATTGTGAATCGATTTTAAGGATTCTTTTTTCTTGGAAGGAGGGTACACCAGTAGTGGTTTTATTTATTTATTTTTTATTTATTTAATTTCCTTAACAATATTCTTTGTGTTGGAAAAAAGAAAATACAATTACAATTAAAATCTAACATCATATCCAAATAACAAAACGAAAATAAATTAATATATTAACTAGTCATTAGTGCAAAATAATTATAATAATACAATAACAATAACGATGTCAAAATAAATGTCATCGGCATGGTTCAATAGAAATTAAACGCAAAATAATAACAATAATACAATAATGTCAAATAATAATAATCAATAACAATGTCAAATTATGAATCATTAAACTCGTTAAATACAATTTAATTTAATGTCACAACAAATTCATCAATACAATAAAATGATTTTTCCAATAAGAAACGTTTCAAACGCTTTTTGAAAGATACGTGATCTTGTACCATTTTGAGTTTACTAGGGAGACTATTATATATTTTTGTTGTTTGGTATCCAGGGCTATGCTTTATAATATTTAACTTTGGTGCTATTACACCACTTCCATTTAAATTTGAAGAAAATATTATTAAGGGTGGCAAACTAGGGGATGAATCTAGTTTCGCACTTTCCTGTAACCGATTCCAATAAAACTTGGCAAACAGATGTAATTCCACGAACTTTTGAGGTCGGTTTTTTATTCTTCTAAAAGTGCCTCTCCAACTGGTTGGCAGTCAGCTCAGCACATTTGTCCCTGTCTTTGGCGTGCCTAAACAATTGAGCGACACTCCCGATCCTAGTCCACTCTCGTATGTTCCACAGTCATGACCTTTTTCTGCAACCAGCTTTCCTTCTTCCAGTGACTCTTCCTGTCATTGTAAGTTGCAAGAACTCAAATTACTCTTATAACATATAACTGTTTGCCGTGTGATGCTGTTTGTGTTCTTGTCAATTTTCTTTCATTCTCGTAAAGTTCAAGATTATTTGAAAAATTTTTTCCTGGGTTCGCTATATGTTCCCCCTATTATTCCACTGGTTGTTCATTTTCGTGTACTTATTATATATTAAGCCATATAACCCTTTCAGAATAACCAAACAAGGGTTCAATATACAAAAGATATCATAGGCCGTGTAGAACCCTAGCCGTCATAATCGTAGTCCCTTCCTTGAAAAGGACAACGTTGGATAACTAAAGTGAATTTCACGTGTCAAATTAAGTTATAAGCGTTTGCCCGTCATTTCAAAATTAATACCACCATCCTTAGTTGCTCTAAGCCAATATCTAAGCGTACACATTTTAGACAATTCCAAGTGCAATAACATGTTTTTGGAAATTTTGTGTGAAATCACTGACATTGATTTATTACTACATTCCCAAGGTTTTCTTTACTATTATACAAAGTCACGGGTCGAAGATGTCGCGCTCCTGGTGGTAAGCGACGCGCCTGTCCTTAACAATTGCGGTGCCGCTTAGAGCTTTAAATTGCTGAGATCTGAGGCACTGGCATTGACCCTGCGACATAAAATTGCAAGTCCAATATGCCTTTAATTTCACCATTCAAAACCGGAACGAAGTAATGCTCACATTACTGCTCGGTAAGGTGGCAATACTACCCTGGACGAACTTTTTACAACTAGCTCTACAGCTACTAAATGTGTAGATTCCCCTGAGAAGAATGAGTAAGAAAGTGTAGAAGTTGCTCTTTGTAAATAGATATTTGCACAAAATTATCATTTACAATAAAAAATTCTGTGTGTGTGTGTATGTGTGTGTGTGTGTGTGTGTGTGTGTGTGTGTGTGTGTGTGTGTGT
>NW_020653853.1:11636029-11641499 GCF_003589595.1 Hyposmocoma kahamanoa | reverse complement strand
TGTGTGTGTGTGTGTGTGTGTGTGTGTGTGTGTGTGTGTGTGTGTGTGTCTGTGTGTGTGTATGCGTGCGTGCATGCGCGGTTTATGTTGATGTAAATTGTATTTAGGATCTGGTCATTGCTTCATCTCGGAATCTTGTTTGGAATGGTTTCGAAATTTCTGGGTGTTGCTTTAAATAAGTAAAAAAAAATATTGAGGTAGATATATAATCTTGTAACTTGGTACAAACATTCTTTGAATCAGCAATATATGTATAACATGTATATTTTAGGTTTTCATTAGTTATGATTAATTTAACACGGTGTTTTTCCTCATTTCGGGGAGTACCCCTAAATGAGGAAAAACAGAATATTAAATTTTAAGGTGATACTCTTGAGTTATATTATATTGAAATTTGGTACAAATATTCTGCAGAGCAGATTATTATCTTTTTATTAATTTCACCTCAAAATAAAAAAAATATATATAGTTTACATTATGGGAATTAAAACGTCTTTTTATATTTTTTTAAACAGCCTCTAAAAGGTGACGCAGGTTATGTATTAAGACTTGTTAAGTTAAACGCACGGAATGAAAAAATATTTTATGTATATACAGTTCTTGATTAATGAGCTTGCGAACTAAGTCGCGGACATAAGTTATTAATCCCTTCTTAATTATATTAACTTTAAAGTCCTGGGGAGGTTCCTATAAAGTATTATCGTCTGCTTAAAGGTAAAACCTCATAAGTGACATTCCACACATCCACAAAAAATGTCCAAATTATGTATCTGTTTAAGAAAATCACCATCTTTCTGCACTTACTGAGTTTATAGCGTTTTTGTTATTAAGTTTCACCTGCAGAAAGATAGTGATTTTCTTACAATAGCTATATGTATAAAGATTTTTGTAGAAAATGTGTGTGTGGTTTTACCTTTAAACAGACGTTATATCCTCTCCTCCTCTCCAATAATAAGAGGAATGGCAGTATGGATAATAATATTTTATGCAATAGTTGCATAGTGAGGGTTCTTAAAAACTAGTGCCATGTTAGGTACGAGATTTTAAGACCTAATTAGGTAATCATTGCACACAATACTTTTTCTACGAAAAAATAATAGAATGAAACACAACTAATATTTAATGTATATATTGTTAACAATCCATGACAAAAAAGTCAAACGAGCGCCAAACAAACAAAAAACCAAAGAGATAGAATAGAAATGGCCAAGTCCCGCTCATATTTTAACCATTTCTTTTGTTTAATCCTATTAAAGGATATAACCACAGACCATCTAAATGACAAAACCGAAATGTCTTGCAACCGAGCCACAAACACAGAGCCACAAACACACCGAACTTAGAGCATATAATATGTTCTAAGTTCTGTGTATATATAATTAAATTTTTTTATCCATTAGCGAGTACCGTACAAAATATAATTTTGATTCAGAACTAAACCGAGTTCCTTTATGATATGGTTTATGAATTTATAATTGACAGATTAAAATACAGGAGCAGAAAATATTTTTAGCAGCGACAGGCTTGGAATATTAGGAAACAATAAAGCAAGAGGTAAGCGATTTAAATTCTTACATAATTATTTGCCTTGTGAGACGTCTATATACATATAGGTACTTGCTAACAAAATGACGTTTTGACGTTGTTTCATTGTGCTCAATTGCGCTATAATGTCAAGATTAAGTTACATTCTATCTTAGAACAGAAGTTTAAAGGTAGCCGGTAATATTTTCTAGGTGGTTTGTCAGTTTGAACATTTCTTCTTATCATAGCGATTGCAAACACTATAATGCTTGTCATCGTAGTGAAAGTATTCTTTCGTTCTTCTTTTTCTTTCTTTTCTTTTTGCACAGATTTATAGCCCCGCAATAAGGAAACCCTGTATCGCGGGTGCCATGGACACACACATAGACAACCACAAATTACACCCAAACTCACGAGACAAATAAATGCCATACAAATATCTTTCCCGGCCCGGGAAACGAACCCGGGATCTCTGCGTGGCAGTCCAGGATGGTAACCGTTTGCCCATAGAGGCAGTTAGGTAAGGTAGGTAGGTACACTCATGTAGGTTACCCAGAGTGCGCGAGACGTATGTGAAAGGAACGGTACTTCGTGTCGGGAGACTCCATTCGTGCAACCCAATATACATATAGTTTGAATACTGTAAGTAAAAGGTAAAAGTAAAAGGCTTTAATGCATTACCTACATACGACCTATGTCTCAGGGTGACGGGTGCAGTGGCAGTGCCCCTAAAATCTTTTTCGATTTAAAGCTCTGAGTGGCACAGCAACTGTTATAGACAGGCGTGTAGCTTATCATCATGCGCACGACTTGTTTGTCCCGTCATTTGTATTAAAAAAAAATTAGTGAAATTAAGTCTTCAAATTTTTTTTTGTTTTGGTCTAGGTATTCAGGGTAATAACCCCGGAGTGAGTTCCATTGCTCTGGCACTCTCAGGTTGTTCTGGTACAGGGAATGCACAAGTTAGAGCCCAGGTTGGTGTAGCACTTTGAAAAAAAAAAAACTCCACGTTTTGCTTGCACGAATTTTGCGTGTGGTATAAATATTAATTATGCGCATGAAGCCATTATACTTCCCACTGCTGGGTACGAGTTTATTCTAACAATCGGGTATAGGCCACCCAAGCTCAAAACGGGTTGGGGACTTTACACGTTTTCCAAGGTTTCTTAAACCTTTTGAAGGGTTATCTCAATGTAACGGCTTCATCGCAAGTTTTTCCTGCACCGTTAGCGAAAGTTATTAGTACTTAACATTCACAAAGAATCAATGTTGCATTATGTAATCAAAATTATAGAATTTCCTATGACAAGTCGTTCCCATCAGTTAAGGAAATTGGTAACAAAATTAAATGTACAAGCACAGCTGAACCGCAGAGTTAACGACTACTTAACGTCGCTCACGTAAGTTACAAAGTATTTGAATTGGAAAATGGAAGAGTTGCTAGTTTTACGGTTTGACCATAGGAAATAAAGTGTATGTGGCTTAGAAATGTGAATAATTTAATTGTATGTAGACCTTTTTATGTAACTAAGTAAATATTAGACAGCATCAAATACGTTAATTTGATCCCAAAGCAAGTAACTAAAGCACTTGTGTTATGGAAATCGGAAACAACGACAATACTACAAACACCCAGACCCGAGACAATATAGAGAAATTAGTTAATTTTCTACATTGACGCCGCTGACGATTGAAGTCGGTGGTCCGATCTAGTAGGCTTGTTTTTCTGTGGAGAAATCCTTCTACCTAAAATCTAAATAACTCTATATTTATTCTAGGACTTCTACCGGCTAATATCCCACGGTGGTTTTCTCGGGTGCTCTAGTTTTGCTAGTTTCTAGACTTTGCGCACTAGAACCTCCCCCAGCACCGAGGAGTAGCTACGTCCTCCCCGACCTCTCCTCACGGCGAAACTGGCCACACAGCCCCGGCGTCCTCCTCGCGGTTGCCAAACGTACTGGCGAAAGAATACCCCGCTCCCATCGCCCGCAGCCCCGAAAGTACGCCGCTGCCGAGCGGGATAGGCCCTCTTTCGGCCACGCTCGGCGACCAGCAACATCGCTTCACAGAAGGAGACCCCTGCCTCATGGGCGCTCTTCCGCCAGCTTGAATTGTGTCAACACTTTTAAAAACTGAAACTCTAGACGTGTATACACTTTGTTGACTTTGTCTTTATTTATTTATTTGTGAAAGAATACTAAAGAATATCGAGTTCTTAGGTTTTCGCGATTGTTACAGAAAGGAATTAAAACTATGTTTTCGGATCTACGTCGCGTATATTTGTTTTTCAAACAAAACAACGCTTCGGGCCCTTTACAGATACCATAATGACATAATACATCTAACTGGAGCATACAATTTGTACTGGCCAGCATTAATAATTTACCTTCAATATTATGGGGTAGTTAGCCCGTGATGAATATTCAATAGTGTCTAACACATTGTGCAAAATTTATAAGCCATAATGACTTGATTTGTAAGCTAACATGTTATAATATATGTTTAATACGAGGACAAGTTTTTCGGTTGGTTCCATTAATCATTAATAATACCATATTATTTACGACGTCGGTGAACCAACGGTTTATATTGTGGGCGCTGGATGAAGATGCATTGGGTTCGATTTTCGATAGGACCAACTTAATATAATTTAATAAATATAATTTTAACTTATGATTTCTTTTGATGAGGATTTCCGTATGCGTTTCAGTTATCTTTGAGCAGACGAAGAAAATTGTTGAGGTCTTATTTTATAAAATAGTTACAATTATAAGTAACTGTCATATTATTATCACTTCATTTGTAGTATTTTACAAAGTAATATTGTAACACTGCTTAATATGAAATAAACGATTATATTCTATTTTTAGTATCTTCTTTGAATGAGTGGGCATTCAAATTATGTATAATACTGGATTTTACAAACAATACGATATCAAAGTCAAGTTTAACAATGTTGAAATCCCTAAAGGTAAAGCCCTATTGTTGTCAGAATTAGGAATGGGCTTAACGATGACAGGTTTGGGCAAATGACACACACATCTATTATAACGGACTGCAAAAAGGGATACGTGTGGCAGAACATCGTTATGTTCATGCCTCTTATAGTAATAGGCTATTGCTTTCACCCGTTATATTAATAAAGGGTTCTGCTAAATAATTACCAACTCAGTTGAAAACCTTTACGATTCAGTATTTCTATAGCTCATACAACCAATTTGTAGTTTGTAAATTAGTCTAGTAAGTGCTGTAGTTTCAATTGAATAAAAATTATTATTATTATTATTGTATTTATTTTAAACTCTCGCCTCTCCCAAGGCATAAAAGATTAATTTTGAATTTTTAAATGGGAGAGGCGGTATTTCCCGGCAATGGCACAGTCGGCCGGGGTCAGGGACTCAGGTCCAAGAATCGGCGAACAATATGTGCCGTATCGAGCAGGACCGCCTTCTGCATTTGTGCTGGAAGCGACACGCCACAGAAATCCAACCGCCTCAAGCTGTTAGAAAGGCTGACTGGAATTTACCCATTTGCGGACAAAACAATTGAGATTATTATTATTATTATTATATTATGTTTATTTCACATAATTTAAATGTCATGCTAACTTGGATTAGCATTTCGTCGCCATACTTTCTCAAACTCGTATCTTAGAGCACAAAGTAACTGAAATGCAAAAAATGCATTGTATATAGAAAATTTGCAGGCTAATTTCACATCACATTTCCTTCATATTCACAGACTGGCTTTTACCTATTCTTAAAATAAACACCCTTGATAAGAAATTTAAAATAAATAGAAAATTTTGCCATCTCCTGAATAATCACGCTTTATAAGATATGTATTTGAGAAAGTAAGGCATTGTTACACTGATAAGAAACAAGGTAGAATGAGATATACATAGTATGTGTTACTAGCAACATTTTAAAAATCCACAATAATATAT
>NW_020653853.1:11525993-11561029 GCF_003589595.1 Hyposmocoma kahamanoa | reverse complement strand
AGTGCCATGTTCGTATTGAACATCGCGTTATTATTCTAAGTATATATATAATTTTGTTTGTATTTCCCCTAAGTAAAAGCATGAAACTTTGCCCCATGATTTCTTGATTTCTTTGAAAATTGTTATTTCTGCTCAAGCTGTACATTAGTATCAACTTACCTGATGTATATCATATTTTACACACCTCTTTAACCTTTCCATGTATAACAAAACGTGTTTCACTTCTATTGTACCAAACAATTCTACAATTATTTGTTTGAAATCTAATTTTGGAGCAATTGTGCCTGTGGTTTATCAAATTTTTAAAATCTTTAGACTCTTTAAATGCGTTTACTTCATTTTTGTTACTGCGGAGATTATACGAATTTCAATTTGAAACAAAAAGCGCAATGTACATTTTAACAAAAAACTTTACATTTAACTACTTAAAGTTAGAAAATACTTTGTAGTACAGATCCATTCCGAGACTTGTTTTGTACAAGTAGGTAGAGCTCCTTGTGAAAGAGTTCGTCTAGGGCCTCAGCCACCTTACCTACTTCTGTCGCCAAGCAATAATATGTGCATTACTGCGTTCCGGTTAAGGGTAAGGGTGCTGGTGAAATTACAGGTACATACTTGTCAACTTGTATCTCTGGGTGACGGTCGCAGTGGCAGTGCTCCTCAGACTTTTGCGTTTTAAAGTTTTGAGTGGCACTGCAACTATTATAGATACTTACTACCAGGCACACGACCTAACCTGTAACCTGGCGTCTTAAAAATGATAACTAAAATGCGCACTCTACATCGTAGAAAGCATGCGTCCTCCCTAATAATTTAATATATTACAGAATTTTTGAATTTATTTTCACTACGACAAATAGTTAAGGAGCCACTATATATACTTATATTATACACTATATACACTATATATACTTATATACTTATACACTATATATAAATAAGGACACACTATACTGACCATAGTCAGACCACGATTGACCTAGTATGCAGTAATACAAAAATACATAGCGTACACGTAAACTACATACCTGATCTTGGACGACACGCATTTATTACTGTTCAACTAGAAAAACCAAGCCCTCACCTCGTGTTTTGACTTTTAGACCTGACTAGTATCGACATCCCATTATTTGAGAATGACTTGGCATCTATCGACTGGGATTCTATTAGGTACTTAGACAGTGTGGATGACATGATTCGACTATTTACTGACTACTTGACGCAGCTATTTGACAAACATGCCCCACTCAAGACCATGGTGGTCAAAGAGGCGCCGAAACCATGGCTCACTGACACCGTGAGGCTAATGATGCGACTACGTGATAGAGCGCATGCACGGTATGTGAATATCGGACTTGATACTCATAAAAAATACTATAAACAGGTTAAACATGTAGTCATTGAAGCCTTGTTCTGTGAGAAACGCACTTACTTTAAACATTTCATCAATAACAACTTGAGTACCTACCAACTCGAAAACTGTATGGAAAAATTTGAAACGTGTTCTTGTACATGACAGACACGACTTTGACTTGCCCGCCCACTTATCTAACTCCGATGCTATAAATGACCATTTTTTAAATGTTCCTGGTAGCAATGAAGTGCTAATATTAGACCTGACATATTACGAAAACAATCGACATGGACCTGACACCTTTTGCATTGCGACAACTACAAAGACTGAAGTTGTGAGTATATTGACTCAAATACAAACCAAAGCAAAAGGTATTGACCAAATGACTATTGACACGTTACTATTGACTCTTCCGACAATGCTTGAGAATTAATGGTCATGGTTAATAAGAACACCAAGACCAGCACTTTTCCGACTGACTGGAAAACAGCTAAAGTAGTCCTTCTGCCAAAGAAGCATAATCCTTTCATTTCGTCCGAACTCCGTCCTATCGGCATTCTTCCGTGCATGTCCAAGATAATAGAAAGGGTTGTGTGTAAACAGCTTTCGAAATACGTGGAGAGGACCAATATCCTTCCAGCATTCCAGTCTGGTTTTCGAAGGGGTCGAGGCACAGCAACAGCTCTGCTGGACGTGGTCGACAATATTTTGGCAGCACAGGATGTTGGGAAAAGCACGTTTCTGGTGTTATTGGACTTCTCCAGAGCTTTCGAATGTTTGAGCATACCACTTCTATTGTCCAAGATGTCGTATTATGGATTTGACACTAAAACCATCGAATGGTTTCATAGCTATCTTTCGGATCGGGCTCAAATAGTTGAACTGCATGCGGTTAACGGTGCCACTGAGTATTCCTCTCTCCGCCCTGTAACTAGAGGTGTGCCTCAGGGTTCCATTTTAGGGCCGTTACTATTTATATTATACTGTGCCGATATCGTTACTAGTATAAGAAACTGTAGTTACCATCTGTATGCGGACGATTTGCAGCTATACAAATCGGGTAAGCCATCTGATACCATTGCTTCAGTCAATGGCATCAATGCTGATCTAGATCGTATAGCGGCGTGGTTTGATAGGAATTGTCTAGTACTGAATCCGAGTAAGTCTAAGTTCATGGTGCTTGAAACAAAGGGTCAAATCCATAATACACTAGAAGAAGTTGCTTCCAGAAATATTGCGGTTATGGGTGAACCAATGGAACGGGTCGAAAGGGTCAGAAACCTCGGAGTTCTGATGGATAGTGAACTTCGTTTTGAGGAGCACATCCTCAATGTGACGGATAACTGTTTTTATCGACTCAAATTGTTGTATGGTATTCGTGATTACCTTAGCGTTGATTTGCGTGTACACCTTTGTGAATCACTGATATTGTCGCGGTTAAACTATTGTGATGTAGTATATAGTGATTGTATTTTTAGTAGGTCTAAGAAGTTGATACAACGTGTACAGAACGCATGCACACACTTTTGCTTTCGGGTGCCTCCTAGATCCCATATCACCCTGTTTTTTAATGCTGCAAGCCTATTAAATATGACTGCTCGTCGGCAGCTACACCTTTCTATGTTGCTGTTCGGTGTAGTGAGAACCGAGACACCTGAGTATCTCTATTGCAAATTTCGTTGGTCTCAAAACTGTTTTACATACAAGGTTCGGGCTATCGTTCCTGCTCACCGCACAGCAGCTTTCAGAGGAAGTTTCAGGTTTGCGTCATCCAAGTGCTGGAATGATCTACCCCCTCCTCTTCGTGACACTTCTAGTAGGAATGCTTTTAAGCACAAGCTTAAGGCTCTCCTGCTGGAAAATTAAAAGGGATTCTGTTAACTTTTTAATCAGCACCTATTTATTTATCTTTTTTATACACATTTGTTATATAATATATTAGTTGCTTGATGTAGGTATAGTGTATATGTATTAATTATTATAATGTATTTTCTTTTATTTGGAAGTATTTAAACATACACAACACACACACCCACACTCACAGACACACATCTGTTACAGTTTAATATGTACATATATATAATTATTTTACTGTCATATTCAAGTACGTAAGTATGCTTGCATATGTTGTTCCGTCACCTCACTTAGGGTCTTAACCATAGATTTAGTATATCCATAGATTGGCCCTGAAATATTGGAGACGCGACCAAAACAAAAATACATCTGTGTTCGTATAATGTGCATGTGTGCAAGATAAATAGTGTTGCGCCATCCACTGATTTAACTTTAATATCGATTAACATATTACACCGGGATTTCACTTCGTCGTATTCACCAAAATGTCTTATCGCAAAACGCCGAGACGTTAATTAACTAATTAATTAATGATCCAATACAAAATTAAGAAAGCTACTATCACCTTCTGGCAGTGCCATAGGATGGTAGGTAAACAATGGGGACTTTCACCCAAGATAACAAAGCTCTACAAAACGGTTATAACACCCATGATCAGTTACACATTTTGGTCACACAAATACATTATGTGTACCAAATTTCAAAATAATCAGACCAGTAGGTTTGGAGTAAATTGGCTGTGACAGACGGACAGATGGACACACAAGTGATCTTTGCTTGCCTCTAAAGGAAAAGAATTTTTCCTCAAAGTGTTTGCTGCATATTTTTGAAAACTTTTTGGGAACCCAGTCTTCTCTCTTTAGCATTATAAGCCATTTCTGTCGTACTTCAATGTTTTGAGGAAATCTGAACCAACAACAATAATTAACATAAAAAAATGAGTGCCTCAACTACGCTATTAAAAGAAATTTTCGTTTTAATGTAGACAAAAAATAATGCACTAATGCAATATTAATTAAATATAAAGTACTAAAACCAGAAATTTCTGATTCAATAATATTAAGTATGAAGATGATTTCGGCTGTATGCAAGCCTCGCCTTTGCATTTCTTTTTTTCAGTTAATGACATCTCGATAACATATTATCGATTGCATCAATCTCTATGAAAGTGGGGTTAAGAATTTCAGAAATTCACGTATTTGATATATTTTTTAATTGAATTCGTATACATTTGGGTTATTAATGCACTTGAATGGTATAATTTTACGGATATATTTATGTAAAAAGCTTTTGTGGTAGTGCTTTTGGACAGCTAAAAATTTAAATAGTACTTACATGTGAAATGTACAATTCTGCGAGTTTTCCTTTTTAGATGAGTTACATCCGGGTACTGAACACGTTACCATGACTAATAAACGTTCGCTTAATAAATACTATTTCACATTTTAAAACCAATTATTTTTCAAAAATAAACGAAATTTGTTTCGTTGTCAGTTGACCCTAGGTTCATGCAGGCTCATAGCGTATCATGAAGTGGTCTCGTCTACCCATCTCGCTCTAACATACGTGTATACTAACGCTCTTTCACTTGCATTGCCAATCTATGGGTACCTATATACTAAATCTCTTTTAACTGAAAATCAGTGCTGGGAACGCGTTGCGTTTTCCAGCAAATACTGAGTTTGTGACCTTTTTGTTACCGCGGCTGGCACCACACAAAGTATCTCAATATTTAGTGTTCTTTTTATTACTTGTGTGAATAGTTCCTGTTTTAATTTTATCAAATTTTTGTATATACATTTTTGTGATGTGTTTGTTTGTGTTTTTGTTTCGTAATTATTTATTTATGTTTTACGTTGAATGTTTTGATCGTGTTTTGTTTTAGTTCTGTTTTGTTCCGTTTTCTCTTTTTTTTGTCTTTTGTCCTTTGTGGTGTCAATGTGGTAAACAAATAAATGTATTTTCTTTCTTCTTTCTTTCTTAATAGGCTGTCAATGTTTTTACTAACAGACTGACGAATCACTAATACGCTACATTCTTAGAATTGTATAATAGTACTACGAAGAAGGTAATTCTAAAGAGTACAAAGTCGTATATGAGAAAAATACAGTAGCATTACGACTTACTTTCTTGAAGATCGTTATTTTTTATTATTGTGTCTTTAGCCATTAAAGTTTTCCAACGAGTATTTCTAGCGACGCGACTCTAGTTTCTAGTAATTTCAAAGGAAAGCTTCAAACAACTCAAAGTCTTATTGGTCTTGGGCATTTGCCATAAACCGGAAGAATTAAAGTTTATCCGGGACTATAAGACACAACGGACTTGGTAGTAACATTGTAATGATAGTACATTGTTGGACAGTCCTTCCTAAATTGAATTAAATGAACAGGATTTTAACTTGCAAATTGTAACCACGATTCAACTTAGGCTATTGACGTCATGATGCAACATCACATATATCACATTAATGAAATTTTGTCCTATGATGAATATGATTGGGCTTCAACAAAAGACAGTATCGCTGGCATCTGTGCATTTGTTTTCGCTATCATAGTCACTGCTTGACACCGCGCAAAACGTTTGATTGTTGCCGAATTTTGTCTATGATGTTTCTGTTATGCCCATATTATAACATAGAGCAGCAGCGTTCACATAGAGCAGCATTTCGAAGGAAAAAATGTGCCAATTACTTATTTGTACGACTGCTGGTTGTCACTGTGACGTGTTTGCATAAAGTGACATTATTCTTATATCAATAGGAATTAGTAACTACACACATGTTATTCACCTAATTCTTATATTCCACAGAAATAAATAAAAGATAGTTGTTATCATATTCCATGCAATTACTAATAAAAATATGTTTACGATAACGCCTTTTTTATGACAACAGTTGCAGTGCCACTCATAGCTTTAAATTGAAAAAGATATTAGGAGCATTGCCACTGCACACGTCACCCTAAGGCATGACATTTACGAGTCCCATTTGCCCGTAATTCCATCAGAATCTTATACCTCAAAACTGCAACGCAGTAATATGAGCATTACAGCATTGCATTTATTACTTGCAGTAATATGCTCAACGCAATAATGCTCATATTACTGCTTGGCAGCAGTAATAGGTATGGTACTCTTCCACAAGGAGTTCTGCTGCTATTAGAACATAAACGACGTAACTTTAGGTCTTGATGCATTTTAGGGCATCAAATGTAACGTGCAAAAGTTTTCTTATTTATACCAGTTCTACAGTAATACAGAGGAAAACAATATGAAAATAGATAATTCGATAGGTAAGCCTAATTTGTTAGGCTTACCTAACGAATTATCTATTTTCATATTGTTACAACATAATACATACTATTTCAGCATAAATTGAAGGCGAGAAAGTTCATAATAGTTGTTCATAACAAGCATACCCCAAAAATTACAGAATAAGAGAAATTCAGAACTTAGTAAGTAGGTATCGAGTTCTGAGGTTTTCACGATTGTTATACATAAGAACAAACAAAACAACGTTTCGACAACAAACCCCAGGTCCTTGCAAAAGAAGTTATCTAATCAGGATGCTGCGAGAGGCCATAGAAATTAAAAAACATCCTTATTTCAACAGGGAAGATGGTTTCTCCGTACCACCAATTTGGGATCCGGTATTTCCTCTGATGAAAAATCCAAAATGGACATAACAGTGCAGTACTAATTAATATGTTTAAATTTATAGTAAAATTCATTATTAATTAGCTTAATAAAAATTCATATTGTTAAAATAAAATAATTTGTAAAACATAATGTAGCGTAAATTGGAATGTTCCTTTGTAAAATTAAAAATAAGGAATTTAATTAATAACTTTTGTAACTAGAGTAAAAAAATAGGGTTTGCATTAATGTTAGATATAACTGATTGATGACTGTACCACCTGAGTCAACCGTCACCATGGAACGAATGGGATGGTTGGTTTGTTTGAAAAAACAAATATACGCGATTTAAATCCGGAAAAACTTAGTAAGTATTACATTTTTTCTAAGATGCATTTTTTTATAATAACAAGTGACGGGACGAACAAGTTGTGCTCCTGGTGGTGACACGCATAACAGTGACAGTGCCATACAGAGCTTTAAATCGCAATTACCAGGCGCACGACATCATAAAAAAACTAGTTCTCGTTTGTTTGGGTCACAATGATAAAAATACTATTAATTATGTAAAAACTTTTTGTTGTGGGTTTAAACAAAGGAATAAAAGAAAAGGAAGTTTCAGACGTAGTAGTGTATGTAGGACTGTGTTTTCAAATCATCTTTAGTTCAAAGCTATGAGGCTTTATTATTACATATTACATTTCTTTATGAATGCGGTTAAATAAGTTTCCAATTGTTTGTTATGCATAATGCAATTTACTGAGTCGTCAGAGACAAATATTTGAAAATTAAATTTTACGAATAAAGAAACTACAAATCCTAACTTCATTATCTAACTCTAATTGATACAGTTGAACGCAGCTACGACATCTATATAAATTAAACTAATGAATGACCTCGTTCATTAGAGAGAATGACATCCGTGTTTGCAAACATGTGCGCTAATTAATGTGGGTGTTTAAGATTTACGTTCAGAGCTACGACGATACATACGACGTGCTTGAGCTGCGTTGTACGTGGTGTTTGTTTATTTTAAACTACTTTATGCGAGAACAAACACAGCATTCATGAAATTAAAATAATTAAGCATTGTCGTCAAGTTGGTCGTTCAGAAGCAACGACAGCTACAAACTATAGTACAATAAGACAAATATGGTAACTCCTTACAAACCTACGTACGTACACGCCCGAAACGCGCTGTGTACGACGCACACATTCGCATAATTTCGCATAGCGCGAGTCGTCGCACGCGCAATTATAGAATATTAGCGGTCACTCGGTATTTAAAAAATGACATCAAGTAGTAGACGTGTTTATTGTTGTGATAGTGGTAATTTGAACAAGAGTGACTCAAATCTAGAATAGTTCATCATTTCATTTCTATTTCATAATCAAGATACCAATCTTTAATATCCGACAGATCATAATTTACTTGTGATTGAAAATTTATAGTCTGAAATCTGCTCATAATATTTATTGACTTGTATTATTTTTAATTTTTCTTGTCCGTAGAAATAGACTGAAACTTTGTTCGAATTGTATGCCAAAATATAAGTAAGTGGAATGGTTTAAAATTTTCTGAATAACAAAATGAAAATTTAGATATAAATTCCAAATTCTAGAAGAATTTCTCAAAACGGACTCAACAATGTTGTATTCCATTTGAAGATATAGAAGAACGTACGAGTACCTTCAGTGCCACTGTGAATTTCAGTCTTTTGTTGTTTGAATACCCCTACTTCCTTCCCAAGTGAAATATACAACCGTGAACACTTGACGAAATGTATAGCTAATACGATATGTTCATTGTGATTATACAAACGTCTATTTATTTATTTATTTGAAATATAGGTTTATTGATAATAAGTTATTTGAAATAGACATTTGAAGATAGTGTTTTTTTTCTATGATAGCTAGTAACGGAATTAACAAGTCTTGCGCCTAGTGGTAAGCGACACGCCTGTCCATAGCAGTTGCAGTGCCACTTAGAACTTTGAATCGCAGAGATCTGAGTACGTATTTGAGAAAATAGAAAGTGAAATAATCTCCATCGAGATCATAAATATTATCCTGCAACAGTTTCATTCATTAATTCTTAAGAGCTGTTACTATTTCATTGTAGGGCAAAAACGTCTCTTCCTCCACTCATCGCAATTTAATGCCGGAATGGATTAAGATCTCTTATGAGCATTTGGCTCTGTCTACCATCTCCTTCTCGGCCTTCTACATCTCCAGCTTGTATTTGATGGAATCCACTCCGTGGTGGTCTTTACCTACAATACGCTTGACATGTGGCTGAAACCAACGGCTTGAGTGCGTCCTCCACGACACTACATTTTGCAAGCAAATATTTTGTGTTCTCGAAATTCCGTTTAATGTACTACCCTCTAGCGGCTGAATAGCTAAAAGACGAACGATTAATCAATGTTTTCTAAAAAAAGTCGACCATATTGCAAACCTATGAGGTTTACGAAAATGAAAAAAAAAATAATAATAAATAAGACTTAACGATGATATAAAACACCACCATGGAATATTATAGGTGCGAATTCATGTACTTCAAAGTAGCAAAATAAGGCATTATTATATTTTACGATTTTTAAGGTTTTGCGCGAGATGATTGATACGACCATAACATCCAAAGAGAAAATGGCGGACTGAGCTCGAGGATGCGGAACTCCGCGTACTGGTAGCAGCCGTGTCACGCCCTCTAACCAGTTCTACTGTATTTATTGTTCTGATTTTATCCGTACACCTAGTATTATAATTTTTTTTAAATCAGTCAAAAGGTAAAAAAAAGTACAAATAATTAAAAATATTTTATGTTTTTTTTTTCATTTGGTGAGATTAATGGATGTGTTTTAGTACAACCCAATGACATTCCTCCGACTGTCGGTATGAGCTGCCGACACGAGTACGTACTCCAAATACCACGTATCTTCGTCGCTTCCAACGAAACAATTCGAAATTGTTACCGCCCGCCACAATATTCCTCGGAATAATGTCACCGCGTCGCTGTGTACATTATGAAATAATTGTTATATTATTACTATGAAAATACACTGTACAGATATAGTGGGAGGACGCGTGCTCCTTAATTGAGAGTAGCAGGCGGTTCGAGTCTAAGTTTCTATCCATTCGTAATGTCTTATAATATAAATGTTATAACATTATAGATCGCCACTTTTCTACCATTCACTGTCACAAATTTCAGAAAAAAATTAGAGAAAGTAAGGGAGTGCTCAAAATAACAACAAAATGCAGGAAATTTTTCTCAGGTATTATGTTTTGTAAGATATGCTAAGTATAGGTACCCTATACTATATATGTACGCAATAGGTACGCAACGAGTCAGAGCAAAAACTACTACAAACATTAAATTTGTGTGGTTATTTCAATCGTCTGAAATTTTATTGACCTGAGTAGGTTCTATTTCATTAAGGTTGACCATGTACAGTGACGTATTTGAAGGGTAAAAGACTAAAATAACTGAAGATTAAAGGGGCTCAGGTTATACAAGAAGGCAATGGAATTTGTTCATTCTCGTTCTGAGGGGTTCACCCATAAAACCAATAAAAGTTAGTTGGTAAAAATTCTGTGCAGCTGCGAATTGACGATGAAAATAACTCGATAAAATTGATAAGACATTATTGGCGTCGAATGAATTTGAGCTAATAATTACGTAGCACACGCGTGTTTTGTAATTCCAATTGCTTTTGTCGTAGTGATATGCTTACTTGCAGTGTTACATAGCCAAACATGGAAGGAGGTCGGAGAATGCCTTCCAATCTTTTCCCAAAAATACCTTATATGGTTTCATGGGCTGAATCAAAGATAAATAATCAACAGTGTCTTAAACAAATAAATAACGAAAAAAAATCGTAAACAGTTTGTATTTGGAATACAGAAATTATGTATGAATGTTATCAACTTTCTTCGTTGAGTCCTTTGATCGTTTGGATCCATGTAAATCCTGCTAGCCAACCGAGTAAGGAAAGACATTGATGGCATTAATATTTTATATTTTTAGTATTCCTATCTTTTAGTACATTCAAGTATTTTTATATGGAAATACAGACTATAGATGCCACCTTACCTACCTACGCGGTTATCCGATTGAAGTGTGACTTAATAAAAAAGAGAGGATTAAGCCACAATCTGTCTCGTTGACTGATTGAGAATATCTTTGATTTATTTAGTTTTGATTCACAAATTCTAGTGACAGACTTTTCATTCGAAAACGTTCATTTGGTGGTGCACTAATATTACTGTTGCTTTGACGTAAATACGTTCGAAATGCTTCCACTTTTAGAACCACAATAGAATCATTTAAATAGGAAACTTCCGTATTATCCACTCTGTTCTAGTCACGTTTTGAAATTAAATAATAATTACACTATTAGACAACATCACATCATAAATATATTTTTTTCTTTGTTGAATTATTTATGGACTTTGCAATTTTTACTTATAAGTAGTTAGTTAAAAGCATTAGAGATAATTTAGTCCTCTTTGGAACTACTTTGAAACAAGTCTAGATTCCTAATTAGGCGATGGTATATAAAATATACACCTATATACATTATTATTTTAAATACTATACAGATTTACATCGAATTTCTCCTTTGTATAGTAAGCCCCACCTAACGTTCAAGAATCACAAGTTGCTATGTCAGTGTGTCATAATATAATAATATGAAGAACCTATTTATAACAAACTTGCATTGTTAGGTGGCCCATTGAAAGTCTTGTTCAGCAACTTCTTTGTTTCTAGGACTCTTGTTATATTTTTATTTAGATAAAAATGGATGTTACACTATGGTTACTTATTTTTCAAAATAAGAAACTTACTGTTTGTTTAAATTATTATGTTTCAATGTATGTGAAAGTTAACTTAAGGTTTTTTTAAAGGGTATTTTATATTACTTTTAAAGAAACACACTTAAGAACTGTCTACAGTACTTACTACACAAAATTTCGTACAAAGAAATGATGTGAGGAAATAATATTACAAATATATTCGGGACAACTTCCTGGTGTAAATCCTTACATCAGATTAGGGAATTTAGGGAATAGTATTCGTTACGAATCCGAGACTGTATAAATCTAAAAAACTCGGACTTCGAATGTCACTTATGCACTAAGTCCCATTCGAATCCGAATAATAAAAAATACGAATATCGCTTGAACACCTAGAGATAAAATTCTCTCTGTGACATTTCGGACAGTCATTTCTCTGATTCGGAACTTATATAAATCGGACGGAGTGCGCAAACGCTCGAAACACGATGACTATCAGAACTGCTGTCGCTAAAACTCACACATTCATAATTTTTAACACTACGAAATCTTGATTTAATTGGTCGTAGTTTTAAATTTAAAAAGACTCAGATATTCTGGACAGTTAATATAAATTAAACTTTACCCTGTTAGCCTATTGTTGAAAGTTTTATACCTATTATTACGCGTTACGACATTTATATTCAAATTTCAATCAATGTGCTGCCATCTAGTGGTTAATAGCTACATGACAATGGATTCGATATGTTTACTTAGTTCTTTAAAAAAGAAGCGACCGTGTTGCAGCGGCATAAGGTTTATGTTAGTTTATTGTAACAAAAAATATTACAATAAACGGAAAATTTAAAATTAGTTAAAATTAATTTAAATGAGATTTATCGTTGATATAAAACACTACCTTGGGTAATATGACGAAAACGACTATCACTTTTGCACTCCATACTAGCAAAATAAGGCATTTTTCTACGATTTTCGAGGTTTTGCGCGTGATAACGTACAAAGCGAAATCAGTGGACAGAGCTCAAGGATGCGGAACTCCACGTACTGTTGGCAGACTTGTCACGTTCACTAAGTACTACTGTATTTATTGTTCTGTGCATAGGTACTACTTCAATGTTAAGATCAGGACGAATTAACTAGATCCCATTTAATTTTGTCTAACCGGAAACAGGCATTCAGCATGAATCACTTAGAGTTTTTATCATTGGGCCGTCGAAAACTACAGTAAAAGTTTAAGCAAGATGTTTCAATCGCTTTGACTGTGCCTGAACGGTATATAAAAATGATTTCCTCAAAAATTAACATTTAAATCTAAAAAGTTTATTTCAAATTGTCAAAGATCTCAAATGAATGGCCACGGAGTCCAAGTGTCGTTGTTCAAATTAAATACGCGTACAAAGAGATGACTGGGTTTAACATCGTTTTGCATTTTTGCCCCGGGGAACAACATAGCTTGGTATAAATACGCATTGAGGTGTAACGGCGTTAAGTGTAATGTAAAAAAAATATGAATTGATTTATTTAAGATACAATAACAGTTCACAAACAGACGGCAACACAACATATTGACGAATCTTCTCACGTTGCACTTGAGGCGATAATCGAACACAAGTGCATAGTTTGATGTGTTGTCGGCTGTACGACACCTAAAACTACTTCAACGATAAAACACTCTTTGCTTTGATCCGATCTTTCGCTTGGATCCGATGATAATTAATTGTACACAGCATTAAAATAAAATAAATTTCATTTAGTGTTATATCCTATTTAAAACTGAAATAAATGGATCTTGAGCCTAGGTACGAGAACTTAGACACGGAAAGACAATGAAAAAATCATATTTTTAACGCTTTAAAGGTGCAGAACTCTTAAATTGCTAGGTAAATAATTTCTAAATCAAATTTGCTACGAGGTTTTCGGTGAAGGAAGGAAAACATTGTGATGGAAACTGCATGTCGCATTGGGCCAGTGTGGCAGACTACAGCCTAAACCCTCGCCTGAGAGTAGATCCGTGACAGGCAGTGGGACATATAAATGGGTTGATGATGATGATAATGATGAAATAGAAACAAAATTACAATACTTCGAAAGAAATTCCTCTACACTTCGAAATTAATTATCCAATAAAAGAAGTTTCATTCGGGTATGACATTATTTTGTCGTTTGTAACATTTTTTAACCGACTCCAAAAAAAGAGGAGGAGGTTATACGTTCGGCTGTATGTATGTTTTCGGATATCTCCGTCAATTGTGGACAGATTTTGAAAATTTATTTTTTTGTTTGAAAGGCACTCTTGTGGTGGTCCCATTGTCACCAAGTCAGAATCTAATGAGGGGATCCATAGGGGATCCCATGAATATATTTTCCGCAAATAAAAGTCGACTTTTCACTTGACACAACACATGTAATCAACAAATCACCGTCACCATGACAACCAGAAAAGAAAATACAAAATATACAAATGAGTCCGTAACAGTCCCATTGTTACCAAAACGTCAGAATTTGATGAGGGGATCCATTGACTTACAATTATATGGACGTCGGGTCCGCGCTAAAAAGTGTCCGAACTTATAGGGCGTTAAAATCGTATACAGAGCTTCATTCACGCTTTAGTCTTCGTTTGTTCGACTGACAGCGAAGCAAGCAAAATTAGACAGTACTGCGATGACATTACAATTTCAATTCAACGTTTTAGCTTTTTCATATTCCTTTACATGTCACTACGTTTAAATAGGTTGACTTGGGACATTTTTTTCGTGGTTTTTGTATTAGACCCGTCGTCCATTTATTTGTAAGTCGATGAGGGGATCCCATGGAAATCGAAAAAAGCCGACAAGCAAACTTTTGCAGTCGGATTTTTTTCAATGAAAAAGTTACAATTATAATTATACGAAATCAAGAATTTGATAACAGAAAACTGATAGTAATTGAAAATTATTAGATTTAGGTGTTCGTGTTGTTATACCTCCAGTACATGACTAACGTGGGTACTAGCGAATCCTTATAAGCCACTGGACTTGTGGTTAGAACGCACTCATACTCGTTACATCTTGGTGGATGTGGGTGACTAAATTGCAAATTAAGGCTCCGCTGCATGCAGAGGCTACGTAGAAAGCGATATAAACTTCATCAAATAGCAATTTTGCTATAATATCTTATGAAGATTGTGATACATAAATAAAATTGCGTTAGTATATTCGTTCGGTAAAAAAGCTGAGTTTTATGTTTTAAAAATAATAGATTTTGATACCAAGTGGTGCTACGAACAAGTCGTGCGCCTGGTGGTAAGCGACGCGCCTGTCGGTAACAGTTGCAGTGCCACTCGGAACTTTAAATCGTGAAGATATGTGGAACACTGCCACTACGACTGTCGCCTTGAGGCATAAGTGGATAAGTCCCATGTGCCTGTAATTTCACCAGGACCCGAACCCTTCTAAACCGGAACTTAGTTAATGCTCATACTACTGCTTGACGACGGAAATAGGCAAGGTGGCAGTACTTCCCTGGACGAAGTCTTTTACAAGAACCTCTACTGCTACTAAACAAAGAACACGAAAATTCCTTCGATCTGACAGAACATGAACCTGCAACCACGCTGTACCGTAGCGTCGCTCTGCCAATTGAGCTACAGGTCGAATCAGCAGGTCGACAAAATTCTTTTATATGTCTGTCATAGATATAATATATATATATTATTACGATCACACTAATTATTCGCCTTTGTTTTAATTTTATGAATACTTTGGAACCCTAAACTGTGTAACTCAAGGAATAAACTACTATTCCATGGCCTCACCGACAGTACGAGTACAACCACATATTTCGTTAAATATGTATCAAGTTACTTCTTAGTTCTTACTTCACTCCAACTTTAATAATAGTTTAAGCACTCGCTGCTGAAATTCGAAGTTACTCGAAAACCTCTTTGCTATATTCTTAACTTTACCCGTTGATGTTAAAATATACCACATCAAAAGTGTCTAGGGATCAAGTGAATATTTTTGAAATAAAAATTATTTAAGCAATATTTACCAAATCCAGTCTTCCAGGACGACTTCTTACTTTAATGCTTATGTTTTATTTAACCGCTTACCCCTATATTTAATTAAAATAAACTAAAATTGATGTTTTTGCAAATTGTGGGAAAAAACTCAAATTAACGGCGTCAATTAAATGACAAAAAAATGGCGAAAATGATGATTTTGCTCATTTTTATTGTAAAGATAAGAAAATTAATAATCTGTATTTCCACCATTAACACGAATCACACAATTACATCGATTTGGCATGCTTAAGATGAGTTCATCAAAATCACTTTGAGGAATGGCCGCCCATGTGTTTTGTAACAAGTCAAAATATTGTTGTAGAGTATGTACGGTATGCATACTCGGCACAGCTCTTCTTTGAAGCATATCCCATGCGTGCTCAATTGGATTGAGGTCTGGCGATTGAGCAGGCCACGGCAGAACGTTGATACGAGCTTCGGCAAGAATGCGTGTTACAACTCTAGCCGTGTGTGGACGTGCGTTGTCATGCATTAGTTGAAATGAATCACCCAACTGGCCTCGCAAAGGGATGATAACATGTGAAACAATCCTCTCTGCGTAAACTTGAGCATTGAGGTTACCCCTGATCCAAATGAGATCGGTTCTTCCGCCGATACAAATACCGGCCCATATCATTATTGTTCCCCCACCATATGGATGAACTTCCTGACAATATCTCAAACGTTCATGACGTCCAGATGTTCTCCAAACTCGAGTACGTCTTGTATCCGGTCTCATACCGAAGCGGGATTCATCCGAAAAGCACACATAGCGCCAGTCTTCTTCCTCCCAGTTTCTGTGTTCGCGAGCCCATCGTAAACGGGGCCTGCGATTGCAGGGTGCAATAGGTGGAACTCTGAGCGGCCTTCGGGATCGCAGACCCACTTCACGTAAACGATTTCGGATTGTTTGATCGCTTATTAGCAAGCCTGAGGAGCTGTGGAGCCTCGTAACCAACATCATGGCGGTCATGGTACGATTCCGTCGAGCAGTATTTTGGATATACCGGTCCTGTCTGCGAGTCGTGATGCGAGATCGTCCTCCATGTCGCTCGGCCACGCTGCCCGTCATGCGATAGCGCGTCCAGAGGCGACTTATGACGCTCTGTGTAGTGTTAAGAGTGAAAGCCACAGCACGTTGCCTGGAACCAGCTTCCAACATTCCGACGTCTCGCATCATCACTTCTCGGGTTAAATGATGTCGTCTCTCCATAATAATGTAAATTGTTTCGGTTCCGATGCAGATATTGTAATGATTTTGTCAAAACGCTATAACTCATTTTTATACAAAACTACATTGACAATCGATTTTCTTCTTATTATCGAACTTTAAACAATATTCCTTATTTAAATGTTAAAACTCACTAAAAAGTATGAATAGCGATACAAAAAAGTTAATATAATTAACCCTAATTGCAGCAATACTCTTAAACGTACTTGATCCCTAGACACTTTTGATGTGTGTAGTTAAAATGGTACAGTTTACGGTTCTTGTAATGTTAAAAAGAAGTAATGAATATTAATTTTGTGGTACTTTGTCATAGTGTTAAAGCATATAACCGCTAGTTTGTTATAATTATTAATACAGAGATCGAACACTTAGAAATAAATCTTTCGATCCGGCCGGATTTCGGGGCTGGTAGCTGTAAAGGTATCTCTCTAACTAGGTGACGAAACCCTTTCAATTTCTCATAGATGGCGATACGACTAAAAAGTCGTTGAAAAACCAAATGCGTGAGGTCCGCTGGTTCGTTCCGTGGCTTAGTTGGTATAGCGTCTGGCACGGTATGCTAGAAGACGTCGGTTCGAATTCGGCCGGATTGAAGGAATTTTTTCTGAGTGTTCGATCTTTGTATTAATAATTGTAACAAACTAGTGGAGTAATTTCACTTAAAAATATTGAATATCATTTCAATAAAATATTTATATATAACCGCTGGCTAAAATTGTACATGAGAGACACAGAGCCATTGCTCGGATTTAAGTCTTATTACGTAAAGGATGTCGTGGGAGTCTAACGGTTTGACCTTCTGTCTCTTAAGCAGAGCGTCGTGGGTTCAAACCGGGCTTGACCCTCTAAGTTTTCGGAATGTATGTGAAAAATCTAATCTATATATAATCTAAGATTTTCAGATATTTTTGAAGGAAAACATCGAGTCTGCTACGATTTATTATGACAGTTGCTGCTAGCGACCACTGTAATTTACTTCACAATTTTGTATAGCAAAATATTATTATTTCTTTAAAATCCTCATTTAATTTTAGGGCTTTTGTTCTAGAGAACATGCCAATCCTATCATAACCTTATTCTAATTGTCATGCAGTAAAATTATTTTTATTATTATTATTATATTAAGAGTACTACGTTAACTATCGCCGATTTACCATGTCACACAAATTTTTTGTATATTTTAAAAGGGTTCAGACAGAATCTCTTAGAAGAAGTTGACGTTGGAGCGGTTCAATTGTAGTAGAAACATCAAGAGTTGTTACTGGCCTTTGTTCTTTGCACATTCTGCCAACAAGTGGACGTCTTCAATATCATTAAAAACTTCACAATTTGGTGAATTCACTTTTTACATAAGATATCCAAACTTGTTCAACGGATAATGTCCCCAACGTAAACATTGTAGCAACATTCAGCCGGTACAATTCAGAATTAATAAACCACGGTATGTGGTGTGGCTCACATTGTAATGTTCAATACCATATGTCTTTATCTGTGGACCTTACATTAAAGAATTCTTTCCTGCTGTCAGTACTTAGTTTTTTTATATGTAGGTAGGATTTCGTGATAAAAGGGCAGTATGGTATACTCTTGACCTTGAGATGTAGCTAATTTCGCCAAACGGTCCGCTTCCTCATTACCACTCACACCTGTATGGGATGGAATTCACTGAAATGTAATGCAATTATTTTTACTCAGTTCGTATGGCAAATTATACAGCGCCTCTAGGGGTCACAAGAAGAAACAACATTTTGTATACAAAAATTTTACGGGGTCGCTAGTTATAACTGTCACTGTAATCTCATGGTAGAGGCACTGCTCAGCAATTTAATATTGTGTGAGACGTTCCCAATCCGTATTGGGTCCGCATGGGAACTACAGCCCAAGGCCTGTCATTGTGACAGGAAGCCTGTTCCCAGCCGTGTGACTATATTTATAGGCTAACTATTATTATGTAAACGATGTTATGGTGAAGATATTATAACACTATTTACGGAAATTGTAAACAGTAAGTAATCTTGGCTGTTACTTTTACGTATACTCAGGAGAAACTTATTAGCATTAGATCCCTTGACTAGTGACTCCACCGAAATGGAAATGGACTTATCTCATGGGGCAAAACTAACAGTGTCAGTAGAACTACGGTACTCCTACGATTTTGTTATAAGCTTCTTTTTTTTTTTTCGATCTAAGTCGTGTTTATTAGTTTTTTCAAACAAACAAACATTTCAAGCTCTTTACAAAGCAAATTTTTAAACATTTTATTAAATTTGATAAACGGAATGCTGCTAGAGGCCATTAAAACTAAAAAAAAAATCTAATTTCAACAGGAAAATGGTTTCTATACAGTATTTACTCTGTTGAAAAATCGTAAGCAGATTTAGTAAGACTGCAGTACTTCTCATTCATACCATATTTTATTTCTAATTTCCTTTTATTTAGTAAATTTAATAAAAAAATCATATTGTAAAAATAAAATGTTATGCAAATCGTATGTAGTTCAAATCTATTAAAAACTTAAATATTTAACATAAAACATAAGATATTTTATTTAAAACTTAAATTAATATTAGATATAATTGGCTGATGACTTTACCTGACTTTGCTAAAGCTTCCTTTATTTTTTTCCATCCTCTAAGGCTAAAACCCGAAACGGTTGATGTTGGTTATTGATTAATTTTTTCTTCCTATGTTCTTCTGTCTTATTTCATTTTTTTATAATTTTCGCGCTAATTTTAAAAAGTAACGTCAGTTGCAGAAGTTCTAAATTAAGAAATAAATAGAAATTCCGAAAAAGTTTTTATTTGACCTTGTAGTCACGTATTTATCAAACCGCCTTCGACGTGCAGGTTGCATCAAGATTTTTCCTTTATTTAAAAGCTCATGGTACATTTCAAATTAAATTTCACATATAAATTCCGAGAAACTCAGAGGTGCCATCCCGGATTCGAACTTACAGCGTCTACTTGAGAGGCTAAGTGAAACCATTAGGCTACCACGCCTTTTTTTTACAAAAAATTGCGCAATGTACAATTTTCACTATCTGCTACATAGGGCGCACTATAAGTTTCGGCATTGGCCACTTATAAACAATATTTAAAAAATAATTAGAACATTTGAAAATGGAACTCTTTGGCTGTAGAATATAGTTTGTTTCATCTGACTGTCACTTGTTTTTACATTGTGGCGTCACTTTGGCTCAACTCACATTGGTGCAGAGTCTAAGCGTCGCGACACGTCATGTTTTCGCCTATAGTATATTCATCTCTATTTTCCCATTATTAAGGTACAAATTTGTGTTATACAAATATGGTAACGGGTGTCGAGCCGCGTACATAATACAATCAATACTACACAAACATTTGGGCGTGAAAAAGCTGTGCTCTCGGTGGATCCCACACAATTTGACTGAGGCTCAAAAAACGGACCGCGTCATTTGGTGCAATGCCTTGCTTACCAGATTTAACGAAGGGGCGTTAAATTTGGTGTGGGACATAGTAACAAGTGACGAAACATGGATTTATAGTTACGATCTCAAAACAAAGCAGCAATAGAGCGTATGGGTCTTTCGAGATGAGCCGAAACCAACGAAAGTGGCGCACGTGCAAAGTGCCTCTGAGTGGATGATTGCTTCTTTTTTTAATAAAACTGGACACGTGGCTTCTGTTGCTTTGGAGAATCGTTGTACCGTGTACCAACACGACTATTTGCTTGCGGGAAGTTATTGACAAACTCCGTAAAAATAACCGTAAACGCCGTATTGTCTTGCACCACGATAATGTCAGTTCTCACACGGCCAGACCGACAAATAAATTTTTGAAGGTGAACAACGTTGACCTTATGAGCCATCCCGCGTACAGTCCCGACCTGGCATTTTGTGACTTTTATATATTTCCAAAAATTAAGAACCAGTTACGCGGTCAACGATTTTCATCACCTGAAGAGGCTGTCGAAGAGTATGAAAAATATGTTTCAGAGATTGTCACAGAGGCGTGGCATAAATGTTTTCAAAATTGGTTCATTCGTATGAAAAAGTGCACTAACGCTAACTCAGAATATTTTGAGTAACAATAAATTCATTTCTGACCATTTATAGTATTTTTTTTGTTCATTCCGGAAACTTATAGTACGCCTCACGTAGTATCGACGCGGTATCAAAAAAGGTCAGTTTAGAATTATAAAGGGTCCTTGTAATCACTTCTCCTAAACATGGGTCGGCGGAGCTATAATGGATTCACACGAAGACTCTTTACCCCTTTTTGTTTTCCCCCGAGCAAAAAGAGGGGAGGTACAGTTTTTGAGCCTTTGTCCGTGTATCCGTGTCTGCTGTGACGCAGACGCGTGAGATGCGGAAGGTCAAATTAGGCTACCACGACAAACTTAATTATTGTAACTGAGTAAATTACAGTCTGTAATGGTACAGGATTAAGTACCAAATTACAACTAATAAATACCTAACATTTGTTTGCTCGTAACAAAAATAATTTTGAAATACTCGACGAGTGAATTTAAAATACTCGACGACTACATACAACAAGTGCTTGCTGAGTAAAATAATAAGTAAAAAAAAATAATTACATACATTTTCATTAAAATGCCGCTGGTTCTGGTTATAAAATAAAATCACCTGGTTAAAAACGGTTATTATGCTTGCCGGCAACGTCAGAATTTGAAACTTACGAGGTTATATTTTAATTATTACGTTCATAGCTTTCGTAAAATATTTAAATAACTTTATAGTGAAATTTTTACTTTCAACTTAACGATTCTTTGCATTTTAACTGATCACTACGAAACAATAAACACGGCCTGAAGTCTGCCAATTTTAAATCATATCAGTTGTGTGTCGATGGCAAGGTTAATTGTACGTTTCATATTCTGCTAAAAGTTGAAGTGTCAGTGGTTAGTCATCGAGCTACTATTCATCAGTCATTGCAATTTGTTGGTATTCTGCTCTTCAATAAAGACTCGATGGCGTAGTCTACTAGCAGAAGAGCTCCTTGTGAAAGAGTTCGTCCAGAGAAGTACTGCCCCCTTGCCTATTTCTGCCGCCAAATAGTAGCATTACTGCGTTCCGGTTTAGAAGGGTAAGGGTGCTGGTGAAATTACAGGCACATGGGACTTGTCAACTTATGTCTCAGGGTGACGAGCGCAGTGGCAGTGCTCTTCGGATCACTGCAAATGTTATGAACAGGCGTTAGCTTACCATCAGTCGCACGACTTGATATTATATAAAAAAACTATTTGACACAAAAAAATACATTAAATTTAAAGACTAAAACGAGATAAAAATTATGGCATGCATAGTAATTTCCGTGGTACTTTTAGTAAGGCAACATACCTTAGTGATTGAAGAAGGAATGCTGTCACTGCCATTCCACTGACAATCTATTCTGACTCAACTGCCATTGCTACTAGATTTTAGCAGAACAAAAATTTTATCATAATTGCAATATATTATCAGTGGACTCACAATGTAATTACAATGACTAGAGGTTTTGGTGAAAATACATTTTGTTTGCCATTGCTTTGTAGATTACATAGACTGATAAAATATTGGCGAGTGGACTGTATAAATGTATGCACTATGATGGAAACGCCTTATATACAGATTAAAACACGTTTAATTAGAAAAATTGAATATGAAACCGAACAAGGCACCGGAAGCAACTGCCAAAATTTCGAATCTAATGTAAATAACGCTCACAATCAACATAGCCCCGCACTAGGGAAACCCTGTGTCGCGGGTGCCATGGACACACAATTAGACAACCACAAATTACACCCAAACTCACGAGAGAAATAAATGTAGGCCATACAAATATTTCTCCCGGCCCGGGAATCGAACCTGGGACCTCTGCGTGGCAGTCCGGCATGGTAACCGTTCGGCCACGGAGGCAGTTAATAAATTAAAGAAAAGAAGTACAAAAACGAAGGAGGCTGCGTCACAGCTGGCCGCCAACAATTTCTATGAGATGTTACTGACAACCGAATCTCACAAACTAACGAATCAAGTAATAGGTATCAGTAAAGTGTTACATGAAACAACTTTTCATTAAAATCCTAATGTTAAAGGCGCAGCTGTTAACGCAAGTCTTGATTGCCGATCATTCAACGTTTTCCCCTGAAGGTTTTTGTATATTTTCCAACTTTTATGTCAGTAATTCCACATAAATTCTGGGAAAGGCTAAGTATTTTGATTATTTATTTTTATACAGGAAATCATAAAATAAAATCTTTCGCAACATCAACATTGTTGGGACAGATTGGGGGAATTTAGTTTTTTGTTGTTGAGGTATATTGTATACCTTATAAATTGTACTTGTTTATTTTTTCACGGAAAATCAACAGCACATTTAATAAAAGCAGGTAAACAAACATTAAGCCAATCAACAATTGATATTGGTACTCACACTAGGAAATTCCCTGTATTATTAGTATAGTAACTCTAGCTGCCTCCGTGGCCTAACGGTTACCATGCTGGGCTACCACGCAGACGTCGTAGGTTCGATTCCCGGGCCGGGAGAAATATTTGTATAGCCTACATTTATTTCTCTCGAGAGTTTGGGTGTAATTATGATTCTCTATGTGTGTGTCCACGGCACCCGTGACACAGTGTTTCCTTAGTGCGGGGCTATGTTGAGTGTGTGCGATATTATTATTATTATTTATTTTAGACTCTGGCCTCTCCCAAGGCCTAAAAGATTAATTTAGAATTTTTAAATGGGAGAGACGGTATTATTATTAGAGCATTACCAAGAATATTCACACTAGGACCAAAGAAATCATTTCCCAAATGGTATTAATAATTGCAACAGATATAATATTAATATACGATGTTTATCGTGGCTGTGGTGTAGTTAAATTGGATTATGTTGAAAAACGATGTGGCTACAAGGTCAGGCTGAAAATCAGTACCGCGAGGCACACAGCCACAAGGATTATACTGAGCCTGTTCGTTCCACTCACTGTTGTTGTTGCCACAATTTTGTTATATTATTATGTTCTGTACGTATTACTGTGTGTGGTAAATAAATGGTTTAAAATTTGTCCATCTGGGAATTAAACACGGGGCTTTCCTGTTTAATGCTACCGAGGTCGTCATAGGACGTTTCATGGACTTTCATGGACATGACTTAAATGTTACCGCACCCAAAAATGTCACTGACTTTCTAGCTGGAGTGCTTACATTGATTCAATATAAAATTTTCAATAAATAATTGAAATATGTCAGTACATTGTCGACAATATTTCTTTATTTTATAATACCAAGTGTTGGGAAGGACAAGTCGTGCGCCTGGTGGTAAGCGACACGGCTATCCATAACAATCGCAGTGCCACTCAGAGCTTTGAATCGCAAAGATCCATCAGCTTCTGTGCCTGTAATTTCACCAGCACCTTTGCCAAACCAATGTTTTTTAATTTCTTTTTTGTATTTTTGGTTGTTTATTTTTATTTTTTTTCTGTGTTGTTTATTTTTTTTTGATAGTTTGTTTTCGTCTGTTTTTATTTTATTTAATTTTTTTCTTGGGCGGTGTCAATTCTGGTGTGCAAATATATGAATTTTCTTTCTTTCTTTCTTTCATGGTGTCGCCATCTCTGTGGTCCCGGGTTCGATCTCCGGCCGATTCAATGTAGAAAACTAATATTTCTATATTGTCTGGGTCTGAGTGTTCGTGGTACCGTCGTTGTTTCCGATTTCCATAACCCAAGAGCTTTAGTTACTTACTTTGAGATCGGAGGAACGTATGCGATGTTGCCTAATATTATTTTATTTATTTATTTTAATAAAGTACAGTACCAACCTTATTTACGTGTTTACAAAGCACCATGCTTGGTAATACGAAAAATACGTTTCCTGAGGAAAAATAATATTGGCCTAGATACCCCGGGATTTCCCACTCTATTAACACAAAGAGCCGGCAAATATCCGTGGTGGGGAAATAAACACTATTAAGGCAATTAACCTGTTGTTTTTTGTTGAGATAATATTGGAATGCAATTTTATTATAAACAACATTGTACTTACTGTAATTCATATAACAATTATATTTGTATATATTACGGTAAGTGTAATTAATATGATAAATAGTAATAACAATCGGTAATTATTAATAATTACCTCATGACTCGGTAAATTTGTTAAAACCTGGGAAATTTATCACTTTTACTGGTTGTTATTAATAATAAAATTCATTTCTTTCATTTCTTCGATAATAGTAATAAAACTTGCGCAAAGAAATTTGGTTCTGGCACTCGCCGGCCACAGTCGCAGCATGGTCGCGGCACGCTCACTAACTAACTAACTAACGCTCACTAACTGCTAACCTAAGTTAAACTTACACAAGAATTCAAATTCAAAAATTCAAATTCAAAATAATCTTTATTTCATAGGTAAGCATTATTACACTTGAAATCGTCACAATATTAAACTCTACCGCTCATTCGTAAGGCAGATTCCCCTGAGAAGAATGAGCAAGAAACTCTAGGGGTTGCTCTTTGTAAATAACATTTACAAAGAGCATTTTGAAACATCAGAGATCGAGACTACCTCCATGAGCTAAACGGGTTACTACCACGGATTTTTGTCATCCAAGTACGCAGAAGTTGTATAATAACCTTTAGTATAAAGTTTTTGTTTCACTATAGTTTTAAACCTCGTGTAAGGCAAATTTTGTATATCAACCGGAATCTTGTTATAGAAGCGTATACATTGCCCCTTAAATGATTTTTTGACTTTGTGAAGACGACTATCAAGAAAAGCTAGTTTATTTCTCGTATTAATGTTATGCCTGTCACTATTTTTCATAAATAAATTACTATTCCTTTTAACATAAATTACATTCTCATAAATGTACTGTGAGGCTAGTGTAAGAATGTTAATTTCCTTAAACTTATCTCTCAAAGATACATTGGGGCCCAGATTGTAAATTGCCCTAACTGCACGTTTCTGCAGGACAAAGATTCTGTTGATATCGGCGGCATTACCCCAAAGCAAAATGCCGTATGTCATTAGACTGTGAAAGTAGCGGGCCGAAACATCTCAAAAAAGTTCTCACTGCGTCATGCTCCTCTTCCTGCTGCTGCCGTAGGGCTAGCACGATAAGGCGCGACTTATGCGAGAGCGACTTAAAGAGAGATCTATATGCGAGAACAGCAGTATCTCGCGCTTCATGTCGCTCTCGCGCTAGTCGCGCTCTATCGTGCTAGCCCTACAGCTTTCCCATTGAATATCATACCATATTTGAACCTGAAAGGTTCATTCCTGGCTAGCGAAATTTTATTTGTAAACAAGTAAAACATAAAATTAATCAGTCAGTATCCAAACAACCCAGTAATATCAGAGTGTATCATGACATATTATAATCTTATTAAATCTGAGACGTTACGTGCCCGGCAAACTTACATTGAAAAGAGGTTGGTAGAAAGCAAAAATCCATCCAAGGAAATATGGAATGTAGTCAATGACGAAATAGGCACAAAAACCAGATCATCAAACATCAGCCTCAAAGATTTATCCTCTCAAATTGATATACCGATAAATATGGTTCCAGACACATTTAATTCACACTTTCTAAGTGTAGCCTCCAAATATATAATTGAAAGTGATCTGTCTATGTGTAGGCAATACATCTGCAAACATCTGCACAATACAGATGTGCCAACTTTCTCTCCACCGACCATCACACGGGGCCTTATAGATAAAGTGGTACAGTCGATGTTAAAGACCCGTTCAACTGTTGACAAATATGACATATCATTAAATATATTGTTATACATTTGGCCATTTATCTCAGACATTTTAGTAGTCTTATTTAATATTATCTTTGACACCGGTGTGTACCCGGATGTGCTTAAGAGTACCAGGGTGTGTCCTGTCTTCAAGGGGAAGGGTGACAAGTGTGATGTGAACAATTACAGACCAATAACGATTGTTCCTACTATATCTAAAATTCTGGAATCTATCCTATCTTCCCACATAATGGGCCACCTTGAGGACAATGAATTGCTGACAGATAAGCAATTTGCATATCGGCAGAAGATGTCTACAATTACCGCGGCACATAAAATATTTGACTGCTTAGTTTCCGGTCTGGATGAGAAGTATAAAATGGCGGGCATATTTTGTGACTTGTCCAAAGCCTTTGATGTGATTAATCATGAACTGTTGTTGGATAAGTTATATCATTATGGAATACAGGGTAAGAGCCACAAACTTCTCACCTCGTTCTTATCGGATCGGAGGCAAGTGGTGAAATTATCCTCGAACGGTAAAAGACTGGAGTCCGTTGCTGGTAGTGTGAACCTAGGAATTCCTCCTCTGCCTTAGGAAACACGCTATTTCTATTATATATAAATGACCTTCCCACTGCCATCACAGCCGGCCTCTCCGTACTGTTTGCGGATGACACAACGGTTATAGTTAGCGCGCGCACGTACGAGCAGCTGGGACAGAGAATCGATGAAGGGTGTGAGCAGCTCCAGAGGTGGTTTTCATCGAATGGGTTGCTGCTGAATATCACTAAATCCAACATCATGGTTTTCTCGGGTCGAGGTCTCACAGTTCCTCCGTGTGTAGCAAGCAATCCGATGCCGATATGCAATGAGAGTAGGTTCCTTGGCTTCACTCTGGACTCGAACCTTAACTGGAAGTGCCATGTTGACAGACTGTGTGATAGACTGAGTGGTGCAGTCTTTGCGTTGCGTAAACTGAAATTGCTCATTTCTGATTCTGCATTAAGACAGGTCTACTTTGCATATTTCCACTCGCTGATGTCGTACGGTTCACTCATATGGGGTAACTCCACGGATGTCAATAGAGTCATGCTAATGCAAAAACGTGCCGTACGCGTATTGGTTGGGGTAAAACACAGACATTCCTGCAGAAATCTCTTTGTAGCGCAACGCATAATGACGCACTACTCACTCTACTTATACGAAATTATAATGTATGTTAGAAATAATTTGTCTTCATTTGGTACTGTGAATGTTTCTGGCATCCCACTTCGCCGTACCGGTCATTTGAGAACAGTCCCTCGACGCATGGCACTTGCAGAGAAAAACCCGCGTGTCATCGGACCTACTTACTATGAGCGTTTACCCGCTACTCTCAAACTTGAACCGTCTGACGAAATATTTGGGCGCCGGCTGAAAGACCTTTTCTTGAAAAATCCTATATACTCCGTAAAAGAATTTATGGACTTTAAATTGTAACGAATTCAGTATTTTCTACATTTTTATTGTAATTTTTACCGCATTAACATACTCTTGTATAATTGTTATCAACTTATGACGATCCTTGATGGAGAATGATATTTGATATATAATTTAATGACAACAATGTTATATAATGAATTGTTAATTTTCTAATTATTGTGTGCTTTTCTCATAATTTTCCTTTTTGTCTGACGATCTCAATATAATTTCTTATACTTTGACATGTAGTGCAATTTATACTGTAATGTTATATTTGAGAAATAAATGAATCTGAATCTAATCTGAATCTGAATCACAATTATCAATACTAAGTTTTAATTAATAATAGTCACCTGTAAAAATAATTAATTTATTACTTTTACCGAAGTAATTATTAATAATGTTGATGATTATTAATAATTTCCAATTAAGCATACTTTACCGTAACATAATATACTTAGCGCACTAGTGAAATGTTGTATCGCGGGCATCATGGACACATCTTACACTCAAACTCACGAGAAAAACATATGTAGCCCATACAAATATTTCTCCCCGGATGGGCATCGAACCATTCGGCCAGGGAGACAGTGGTTTTTTTTTTTAATTTATTTATTTGTATTTAGGTTACAAAGACCCATAAATACATATCTTACAGACTAACACACATAATAATACAATAAAACATTCATATAATATATACCTTAAGGAATACAGACATACAATATAATAAAACACTATTTCTACCTAATCTAATCTACGCGAATTGCACTTGTCGGCAACGTGTGGCGCAATCTGGTATCAGGTATTCGGCCGCGGAATCGCCGATACGAAACACCCTTCGGCCAAAACTCTTCGTTCATAAAGGTCGTTCGTTGTGGCTGGACTCCAACCGCTCGACCATCAGAGTGTTTTTGGCTTTATGTCTGATGTACTCCACTTAGATATGAGCGCCGCGCCGGCGCGCCGCCGCCGCCGCGTTTTTCTTCGCGCCGCCGCTGCCGACAAATGCAATCAGCGCGCCGTTCAGTTCGATCAGGCGCTCCGATCGTACGCTACGCGCACGCTTACGTATTGTGTATGTGAAAATGGCGACGCCAGAAAATGACTTTTCTAAGACAAAACTTATAATTATTTTCATAAAATGTATAATGTATGCATTTATTTGACTTCCATCTCACCTGATGGAAAGTGATGATGAGGTCGAAGATGGATGAAAGCCTATTCACTTTCGCCATGAAAAGGCCCAAGTTATAACGTTCAGGGAACAAGCCTGCAGGCACGGAATTCCACACCATAGCCGTTCACCGTATAAATGTGGAAGCGTAACGCTTCGTGCGAAGCTTTGGAATATCCACAACATAGGAGCCCATGTCTACGCCTAGTCCCCCGGTGATGGAAAAAGGGAAGGCGGAATTAAATCGTGTAATTCCATCGCACACTCTCCGTGATATAGGTATCCTGTAAAATACCGATAAGCAGGCAACTTTACGGCGGTGTTCAAGGCTCTGCAGCTTCGCCTCTACTAATTCCGAGTCACCTATAAACTTCTTGGCACGGTTGTCAAATGAATCCTATAAACTTCTTGGCACGGTTGTCAAATGAATCCAAGGCGGCCAGTTGGTATGTAGCAGAGCCATCCTAAAGGTGGCAGCAGTACTCACGTAGCAGTACAAGTAGCTGGAGACAGTCGGTTGTAGGTATGGATATATCACGAAAAGTCGGAGTCAGCTCAAAGGGACTCCGTTTTGTGGAGAATAGATACGCCTGCGTTTGGTAGCGTTAAATTTGACAAGATCGGCATCGCCCCAATCGGAGACTGACTTAAGTGTCAAATCCAAACGGCTAACCACCCAAGCAGCACACCCATATCTAAATATATACTATAAGATATCTAATAGAATTTAATTCGATTGTATATTTTAAGAGCTCAAATTCCCTCAAGATATCTCGAAGAAGGTTTCTACATAATTTAAAGTAAAAGTAGGTGCTTTGAGAAACTATATATCTTTATATCTTTTTTCTCAAGTAACTTCTAGAATGCTACAAGACCATTTGTAGAAGGTAGACAGTTTTTATTTAGTCTTGTAGACAGTTTTCAGATAATTTATAGTCTGTGATAGCTTTCTTAGTAATACTATTTTAAAACCAAAAACCTAAAGCGTTACAAACATAAGACGCAAATCTCTTAATACTAATAAGTAGATTTCAAGTTTACTGGCTTACAAAATATAAACTATCAAAATTGCAACATGGCGAAATTAGATATAATATTTCTGGCTTTTTCGCGCAATGTTTAATCGGTTAGAAAGCGCGAATTGACGTGCGACTTTCAATACATTGTGAAAAGTGATGTAAAACCTGTCATAAAAGTAATGCGCTCGATAAATTTTAAATATTTATGTATGTATGAAATATAAACTTAATGAAAATACAGTTATCGATTTTCGGTTTTAAATATTTGTAGAAAGCTTAAATACTTTTTAAAGAGAAAATAAATTTTTCTCGGCTGCTTCATAGTCATTCTTTAAAAATAAAAATGGTGATAAGAATTTAAAGCTTTTTTCAAAACATTGTTGGGGCATTTTGTCTATAGCTTTATCTATAGAAAAACTTTAGAATACGAAAAGATTTTTTTTACTTGCTTTATGTAGTTGATCTTGTAGAAGAATATTCACTCCTATGAAATTTTTATGATTGTCTACAAAATGCTTCTAAGCGATGTTTCTAAGCGATTTTTTCTTTATAAAAGTTATAGGAAATAGCGAGAGTATAATGCGATAGAAAACTTTTCAAAACACTAGGTCAATAAAACAATTTAAAAAATCCAATTTATAAAATGTTTTTCTGTATAATTAAAAAGGTGGATAAATTCCCTGCCATATAAATATAAGGAATATTTGAATGACATACCTAACGTATGTTGGAAGAAATAAAATTTTCATTACAAAATTGAGGTTATTTCTTCACGCCAACCACATTTCACACAAAAATTTCACTGTATTCTATTGATAGACGGCACAATACACATACACAACATTGAAGTACATTAGCGTAAGCACTCATTTCAATTGTTTTTATCATTTCAAAACACGAAATTACTTCACAATGTTTATTTATTTGTCAACAAACAAAAACCGGCTCGTGCGCGAATTACGACTATTGTATCCAGAGTTGTCAATTTGTGGAGAATTCCCTAAATTGTGGGGAATTTCAACTAGCTTGGGGATTTTGTGGGGATTGGGGCTACGTGAGAAAATTGTGGGGATTCTAACATTTTATCATTTTGTTATGAATTGCTGATGCATCGCTAGTTTGATCGTTACTGTTAGAAACACTGTGATGGACTATATCGACGTGTTTTTCAACATCGCACATCCCTCGTATTATTAACAAGCAGCTTAAATAGTATTCTTATTAGAGCACTTGGTTCTGAATTGTAAAATTACCAGTCGGAGCGTGTTGAGTTCGCGATTCTTTCTCCCGTTTAGGCCGGTCCCCGGTATGAAGCAAAACGAAATCAGCTATTGATATACAAAGCTGAGCAGTTAGTATTTCCACACCACAACTTACCACTCGTCAACTTTAAATATTAAATGTAGGTCGAAACTCATTGATTATTTCTAACATTAACATAGTGTTACCAAATGCACAACAAATAATCAATTTACTTAATTTTGTAAGGCAAAGAAAAATGATTTTATTTTCAAAGATTGATTACAGATTAATATTGAATCTAATTAAAATAAATAAACGATTTAAAGTCATCTAATTTTATAATTAGTTTTACATTTTACATTCACAGCAAACGTAATAGATTATTACATTTTAAGTTTCTTAATTCTTTATTATATTTTTAAGCGATGTATTTCTAATAAATAATGAAAACTCGAGATGTGGGGAATTTGTGGGTAATATGAACTTTCCTCTTCCCAAATTTGGGGATTTTACCCGTGATTTTTGGGGATTTTGAACAATTGACATTGGCAACGCTGATTGTATCGAATGATGTGACTTCATATCCAAGGTTCACCACCTCCACCAGATCTTTTAATATTCTTTACTTTATCCATTTTGCATGAACTCTTACAACGTCCAACAGAGTAAAAACCCTAATTGTAGTATTTTTTAAAATAAAATCTACTGAAGACGCGCAATAACGTGTTTGTCATAGGTACAAACACTACAGAATGTCTATAAATTAAATATATCTAGAATAAACTTAAGAACACTAGTTTTCAGAGTATTAATAGACTTTACTGGATGTGTATAGAACAATTTTACTATAAATAATCAGTTGTTCTACAGATGAACTTAAAATAAGAACCATAAGAGCAAATCTTAAGAGAGACCACACCTAATTAAGTTGTTTGGTATTAAGAAGGTTTTAGAATTTTGACTTGAGCGAAATAAGTCTATGAGAACGACTTCTTTTTTATAAAACCATTTATAGAGAACTATTATCTAAATCTATACCATATTAAGACTGTTTATAGACATAACAGTTTTAAAGCGTATAAAGTGTGCATAGACTCTCGACAAGACTGGATTTCCTCTCCATTGAACCTTGCATTGGTGAAGTATCTATCTACCACTGTGTTGTTATCAGCATACGTAAAGGTACCTGGAATTAACATATCATTGATATGCAGTAGAAAGAGAGTTGCAGCAGTACGCAATCCTGAGGAATCTGTCGCCATCTGTTCGGAAGAGTAGCCTTCTAAGACGTCTCGAATCGAACGTTCGCTCAAGAAATCCGAGATCAAATTGCAAAGTGGGAAGCCCATAAAAGGGAAGCTTACTTATATGGTTTACGTGCCAGACTCTGTCAAAGGCTTAAGAAATATCCAAAGACAGTGTAAGTGCTTCACCTTGCTTTTCTGTAGCCTCGCTCCATATGTGACAGGCATGTACAAGAAGATTCCCAGTTGATCGCCCTCGTCGGAATCCGTATTGGCGATCACGAAGGAGGTCGTTTTCTTCAAGGTGCGACAAGAGACGGTTGTTGAGTACACGTTCCACAGTCTTGCAGATTATGGAAGTGACTGAGATAGGTCTACAGTTGACACAGTCAGCTCTGCTTCCGTTTTTCGGTACAGGATGCACGTTTGCAAGCTTCCACGACCTGAGGACTACACCAGTCTCAAGTGAGAGGCGGTACAGGCGTAGGCGTGTGAGAACGGGAGACAACTCAGACACACAGTTACGTAGGACTAGTGCTGGAATTCCATCTGGCCCGCTAGCTTTATTCACGTCTCGATTCCGCAAAGTTCTAAGTACCTCTTTTTGGCGTATGCGAATCGGCGCCATAGTGCAACCAGCCTGAGGTAGGATGAGATCCAGACGCGAACTCTTTGCAAAGAGTGAGGCGAAAAGATTTGCCTTGTCTTCTGCAGTATAGACCAGCGTGCCGTCCGGCCTCAGCAGATGTGAGATAGATAGGCAACAAAAGTTAGTTAGTGACTTTTTATTTAAAGATGTTTTGTTTAAAAAAAATAATTTGTCAATTTCTGGCGTTGGCGCTATTTTCACTACGCATACACAATATGGAAGCGTGCGCGTACGTACGTTCGGAGCGCCTGATCGAACTGATAAAAATTTGATTACTATAGAAAATACGTTATTTTATTTTTTCCTTTGAAAAAATATTTGTATAACGAACGGTTTTTGTAAAAACAAACGCCGATATACGAATTCGTATATCGCCGACACTTTTTTGTCGGCGCGCCACCGCCGGTTGGTCTATTATCAGCGCTCATGTCTAACTCCACTAGATAGTGGACTCAGACTTCGTGGAGTAATACAGTCGTGACAGGTACAGCAGCGTCGTCGGTACGGCAGGACGCAGCAGGAAGTTCGGTCCTGTCAGTGCTGTGCCACACTGGTTACGGCTGGTGGGCTTCCTCTTCCTCTTCACCACCTTTGTGAAGCCGTCCTCATCGCACTGGTCCGTCTGCCTCTGTGGTTTTACAACTTCAGAGACAGGCTCACGGGGATTGTTTTTGCTCTTAGCCGATTGCCGCCGCTCAAGTTTCGAAGTCGGGTCGGCTGGTACACGCGGCTACAGCGGCGTATGCACGTGCAGGGCGGAAACGTTACGTGCACACACGTAACGTTTCCGCCGGGACGGAGGTGCGGGCAGTAGGGCGCGGCGCATCACGCGCGAGGGCAGCAGCGATCGGTGACGCAACCATTTGTATTGACTCGACATTGTGAGGGATTTTGCGCCCGACGTCGCGTGTTTATATTAGAGGCTTCTGGTGACCTACATACCGTAGCAGCGTTGCTTAATAACGCAACTTGGGCACGCAGCTCACTTATGGTGTTATCTGAAGCTTCCAATTTAAACTGTAACTCGGCCAGGCTTGACTTCAGGGAAGTAATAAATTCAGCAGCTTGGTGACATCGACGTGATCGAACGTGACTGGAGGCAGTTTGTGCAGCTTCTTCGCCACGAATGTAGGCACGTCGTTCGGGTTAGTCTCCTTCAGGAGTGTGATAATATCCTGAAGACTCTTCACGCCTCCATCCCTCCGGCGAGATGGCATCTTCTCAGCTTTGCCGAGGCTCTGGAACAGCAGCATCTTGCCACTGCAAATCCCATCCTCGTTGAAGTTGAATTGCTGACACAATGCTGACTTCGTCCATGGTATCAATGGCGTGTTGGATAACCAAAAGCCAAAACCTCATTGGCTATGAGTTGTTGGGAACTCATTGCCACTTACGCGCAGCGGCCTAATATGCCGCGCGAAACTCGAATTATAACAATAATTCTCACTGCGTAGTAGAACGCGTCCGCTTCCGAACGCGCACCGGACTGCACTGTGAATGTGAAATGTGAATGTGAAATGTGAATGTGAAATGTGAATGTGAATGTGAAATGTGAATGTGAATGTGAATGTGAATGTGAATGTGAATGTGAATGT
>NW_020653853.1:11464444-11525983 GCF_003589595.1 Hyposmocoma kahamanoa | reverse complement strand
GTGAATGTGAATGTGAATGTGAATGTGAATGTGAATGTGAATGTGAAATGTGAATGTGAAATGTGAATGTGAAATGTGAATGTGTTATTAGAGGATTAGAATTTACTAGTATTATTATATACATTTGAAAGGTTATTTATAACTAGACTAATACATAATTACTTTATGACAGCGAAATGGCTCCTTAGCCATATGACGGGACGAGCAAGTCGTGCGCATGGTGGCAAGCGACATGGCTGGTCATAGTTGCATTGCCACTGAGAATATCCTATGTGTAATTGTAATGTAACTGTAATTTGACCAGCACACTTATTCCTCAAAACCGCAACGCACACATTACTGCTTGGCGGCAGAAATAAGTTCGTATCGTATTGATGGAATACTCTATTATGCTTGCCATAGTGGTAAAAGGATTTGCCAATTGGCGTACAGTACTCGTCGATCCATGTCCAGATTGCGCCAGAGGTAGGGGAAAGGGAGGCCCCTTTCGGGCACCTATAGTCAAGGTAATAACCTAAAAGAAAAAGAAATTTCAGTTTTTTTTAATATATTGTTTTTCTAGTGGGGCTGACATGTTCAATAATGACCAAAGTTAAAAAAATAAAGAGAAAAAAAAATTGCAACTGAATTAAATTTAGTGAGATTCTACTTAATTACCTACTTAATTTGAAAAGAAAAGATGTATGGAAAGACAATATGAGTCTAGAGTCCACACAATTATGATGAGTAGTAGCTTAAAAAAAATTGTACCTATGGAATAAATGATTATTTGACTTTGACTTTGACTCCTATGTAGTCTAAAACCAGTGATGGGTCTAGTAAGAAGAGATTTAATCTAAACATTTTACTTTACGTACCAACCTACACATTTATTTAATAATATTTTTCTTACATTTTGAAGTGCAATCATATTATTGGTCGTTTTTAAAATAATATACTAAATTCGGTTGCATGATACTTCGTTTTATTAATTCTTGAATACATCGTACATAAAACTAAATACTGTTTTAACTCGAAAATGTTACAATTGAGAAGACACGTGCTGAAAATTCAAAAAAGAACAAAATAAAAAAATGGGATAATTTTTATTTATATATACGTAATAGTTTAGTTATCCACTTATAAACGAGAATATAAATTTATTGGTTCCACTTAGATTTTTGAATTTTGAAATCGTGTTTTCTCAATTCCATAATTTTTCAGTTACGACAGTATTTGGTTTCATTTGCGACGTGGGATGTGGAATATATTTCGGGTAGTAGTAATAAAAGCTTCGAAAAGTAAATTAAAATGAACTTATTCAAAATATGAATATTAATGCGTTACTACGGCGAGTTACTGCGGCTACTGATAACTTTTGTACAAATAAAAATACGGAAACAAGAGAATGAACTACCGAAAGTTTCGAAAATTTAGATCACTTAATACAACTCTACCAACTTAATATTGTTTTATATACTTTATTAATGTATACCTTACCGAAAACTATTGTTTACCAGTTTCATCGTATATCACTTGTACGGACAACGGCACATCAGACTACACATTTTTGTGCGAAAATCACCTCCAGTGCAACGGAACGAGATACGTTAATGTGTAGCTTGATGTCCTGGCGTGTTTATTAAATACTAACCACTTCACAAGACTATGTTACTAATATCATAAATAAAAACTTTTGTTCCATGAATTTTAATAATTCATCAGATTTTGCTTTCACACAAAAATAAATACATTGAAATAGATCGCTGTAAACGTTAATACCTCTGTGCATCACTGGTATGGGAGTCGTCGCGGAGAACGTTTGCACGTTTGAACTGAATCCTACCAAATATAGATATAAAAAATGTCAGAGAATACACTAAAAACTGAAAAGTTTGTTTTTGGTAAATTTATTATATTTTGTACAAAATCATGGCACAAAAGTTGTTTTTTATGACGTTAGGTGATATAGTCCTGAGAGGTTGACATATTTTAAAAATAATCCTGTATATTATATATTTTAAGCGGCATATATACTGGATATTTTTGTTTTGATAATATACAGGTAAGTTAAAAAAGACAACAAAAGCTTAAATACCAGAAGTAAAACTAGGATTTTTAATTATATGAATAAAATTGGGTCCCCGCGGCAAGGTGCCCAAGATGCTAGAGCGAGCGTTCTCCTTTTGTATTGCTATGTTAATGCTATTATATTAAGGAAATAAATTAAGGAAGCTATTTGAGCCGGCCTTTGGGTTTCTCAGACGGTCTATAATTTTTTTTGGGTAAAATTTTGTATATATGAAGGGCACTGGGACCCCACGGGCCAAGGGTTTCTACTCCAAAGGCTGTAAATAGGTAGTCGGAGCCGAGATCTTGGTACTTATTACTTTTTTTGTTAAGCAACATATATTACATATATTTCATAAAGTTTGGTGCTTGTCAAGCTATTCCATCATACGGAAATAATAATATAAGTAACAAGATAGGAACTTCTAAGAAATATCAAACTTTACTTGTAATCAATCATTATTTATAATACGAGTAGTTATATCCTCGTAATACCTCATTTACTTACAAACGTACATAACATATGTATATAATATAAGAAGTGATTCAGATTCTGACAATATTATTCCTACATACATACACACATTATACCATCACGCCAGTCTGCCTACCTCATTGGGCTATGGATCTGCACATGCTACGCTCCTGACAAACCTCCTTCGCCTCCTCTACTCCCATCAGTCGCTTCATTATAGTGTATGCAATCGATACGATAAGAAACTATTTCTGCCGCCAAGTAGTAATGCTCACAGCTTGCTTTAAGTGTAAAAGTGCTGGTGAAATCATATAGGACTTGTCAACTTATGTCCTAGGGTGATGGGCGCAGTGGCAGTGTCCTTAGTGTATGCAGCCTCTACTCCATCCGTCTTCGGATATAGGCCTCTTCCATATCTTTCCATTTACGTCGCTCCCGTGGCACATCCAGTTGCGACCCGCGAACATTTTAATGTCATCCACCCAACGAAGTGGCGGACGACTTGTGCCGCGCGTGTTGACCCATGGTCGTTGACCGATCTGTATCCATCCTAGCCGTGTGTCCTGCCCTGCAGTATTTCCATTAATCGTCTCTATTTTGTGTACAATGTCCCCGACGTTAGTTATCCGTCAAATACGGTCAAATACTGTTTCGAACTCTGTTCTTCGGATGAGTCGAAATGTAGTGGTCAACAACATCAACAGGTTTCTGATGAAATCTTACTCCTGGAATCTTGGATATAATTTTTGTTTTAGAGATATTAAATTTCAGACCCATCATCTATGTAACATTATAGTACGTATGGAACATATATATGAAAAACTCTATTTCTTCTACATTATAATAGCCATGGTCTAACGATACAATCCCTTGCCGTGTCCGCTGATATTTCATTCTCAGTTAATCATCATCAATTTCTCAGGCGAAGGTTTAGTTAGGTCGTAGTGCACCACGCTAGCCCAATGGTTGGGGACTTCACACGTTTTCCGAGAGTTGTGAACCTTCTTCGACGTGCACGATTATGATGCGTTCCTTAGCCGAAAAGCTGAAGATAAATTTCAGATTAAATTTCGTACACAAATTTCGAGAAACTCAGAAATGCGAACCCGGATTCGAACCCGCGGCCTTCGTTTGAGAGGCTGTAAGTAAATCAAACCATGCCACGACTTGTAAATAAAAAGGATTAAATCCCGGACTGGACTTCATGCACCTTCATGTACGTATTCGGATTTATATTTCGGATTAATTGGATTTATGTATAAACATGTAGATTATAATTATTTACATTTTATTAGTTATGTAAACAATAAAAACCCATAATTTAATATTAATTAGACACATAAAATATGCCACGCTGATGTCACTATCAAGGAAAAGTGATGCGTAATTATAATATAACCATTTATCCTTAAATTAATTATAAATTGCAATTGTAAGGCAATACTCTATTTCATTATTTGAATATTGGTTTATTGCTTTAGTATTGGAGGTGCTTGTGGTCAAATTAGTTGCGTTTACGAAGTTTCGAATGGATGGATTTTCTTAATATTTCTGTAAGTACATATTTTTACATTTTATGTTTTTGTGTACAGAAAGTATTTTTTATTTTTGTCTTATTTAATATAAAGGATTTAATGTACAAATTGAGCGAGTAGAATTCTTCCCTTCTTATCATAACTAACGTAATCGCCATTTTTAACAAAATTGACTTATTAACATATCATGAATAAGTGAAAGTTGATCTACAACCTTGTAAAAGCAATTTTTTAATATCTTTATCTACACACATATAAATAAACCCTCTATGATGTTTTCAAAAACCGCTAATTACGACCAGCATAGAGATAAACTGTTTTGTTAGAACAAATTTCTTATCTGTGAAAATGTTATTGCATAATAGTATCATTGAATTTCGAACATCTCTGAAAAACAAAACGATTTGATTCGACCTCGATTCTAATACGAGTATCAATCGAGTTGAAGTTTTATTAGAAATGAAATTTCAATTCAAACAATTTTGACAAATTTCTCACGTTACTTCGATATCGAACGATATGATAGTTGGGGCCGACTCTTTGTTTATGAATTAAATAAAAACTGCGATTGTGTGACATGCGTGAGAAAAGTTTTTATTTGCCACCATTTCACTAGTCGTAACATGCGGTTCCCGAACACATCATAGAGCTTATAATATGTGTATAGATAAAGCAGAGTATGTAACTGTACATAATTAGGCATTAAAACACTCTTGTGATGTTTTTATGAAACTCGCCTGTCGGCTCGTTTCATAAGCCCGCTCTGGTATTGTTGTTGCCTTTTTTTCATTTTTCATTTCAGTCCCATAAACTACTATATTTAGTTTCAGTTTTATTGTCAAGCACAATCAGCGTATAACAATTAGTTTTGTGAAAAAGAAAATAAAATGTTTAATATTTTTAAATTGTACTTAGGAGGAGCGGGGTGCTGACACAAGTGTTTATAAACTTAAAAGGATCCGTACCCTTGCCACTAATCTGTTTTGTATCTCTTGTTAAAGAATAAACTTTTTGTATATTACAATATACAAAATGTTTATTACAATATAAAAAAAATACATTCGTATGTTGTATTTAAAGCACTGACCGTATTATTCTGTGTTCACGCAAGTAGGAAAACCTCTATAAATGACGTCTTGTTTTTGTTGTGACAATTTCCTGTGTGACTTATTGATACTGAGTGTATTAAATTTTCTGTTACAGACGAGTCTCACGCAAAATCCACCACAATGGCTACTGGCGTAGATTTGCCCATTTACGCACTTTGCCTCATAATAATTGCAATGGTCGTAATGTTAGTAGCTATAGTAGTTCTCATAATATTTTTGAGAAAAAGCAAAAGTACCGACAATGAATATAAAGTTTTCACAAGGGCAAATACATCAACGTCTCTCGGTTTAGACAAGTCAGATTATCAGAGACAAGATTCTAATAAAGGATTGAGTTCACTCAAATCTTCGCCCCAAACTCTTAGTGAGTGCGAAAGCGTAAAGGTCGAAGACCCTTTTGTTAAGCATTCTTGTAGCATTCGAAACATAAGCAACTTGGATACATCGCTATCTTCACATGAAGTGAATTTACCACCAACCAGAATAAGAAAGGCGGTGCCTGCAAGCGTCATACTGCCAGAACAAATGAAGGCTATATGCAGAGATGTATTAAGTAAGCGGCCTACTGATAATAATACAAGCCATAAAGACGTAATTGAAATCCTTCACGAGTTTAGTAAACAAGATAAATCTACTACAATCGGAGATAAAAGTAATAAAAGGAGAGAAAAAAGTATGTCTACACCTGATTTGGATATTTACGACAGCCCTCCTCTACGAAAAACTGAAGATGCAAACTCTGTAACAGATTTAGACATTTATGACTGCCCTCCTATCTGTTCTGAAGGAGATAATGCAGGAAGAAAAATAGAACTAGACCACGATAATGATATACCTCTGTACGATTCTCCACCAGCACCTTATCTATGTCCTAGACAAAAAGTCGCTGTTAAACAAGATACTCAGTACCTTTTACCTATGACAGGCCTAGCTATTGAGGAACCTTCGTACGTAAACGCTAATCGGAATAACTATATATTGTAAGATTATTTTACGACTAATATAAACTCTTAGAGAAAAGCGATTTAAAGTTCATAGGTTTAAGTTCATAGGTAGTTCATATAATGTAACGAACTTAATAATAGCCGGCTTAATAAGGAATTGACAAGACGTTTATCAATTTTATTAACTATTAGATCACATACATTAATGGTTATATATTCGTATATTTTTTAATGAAACGTTGTTTAATTTTGAAGAGTTGTCAGTGTAAAAATAATATGTCAAAAAATAATTTATATAAGTGAGTACTTTAAACCACAATTTCCCCTCATAAATGAAGTGAAGATGCTTGATTAGTAAATCTTCGCTTTGACAACATTAAAGTTCTATTTCTTGGGCTACAAATTAGCAGGCAATGAATTCAACTTTCTAGCTATCTCACTTAGGAAAGAAAAAGTAAACAGCTTTGTCAACAATATAAGGGTGAGATCGCAGCCTATTTTTTATTCTCTAAAGGCAAAAAGACTATGACGGAATCATTTTGCGCTACAAAACATACTCGCATAAATGTAACCGAAAAAATACCGATAAACAGGCAACTTTACACCGACTTCCATCAGTGTGTGGGCTTCGCCTTTACTAGGGCTATGTTTTTGTATAAGATATATCACTATGGGTACATTACGGAAAGTCACCGCCAAGTGAAAGAGATATCCCTCAGTGGTGAATATTCACGTCTGTATTTGGATGGTCAATGCCAAATTGGCATCATCCCAATCAGACACATTCGTGACAGCCAGATTCAGATATTTTTCCATGGCTTTTCTACAAGACAGGGTTTCATCCCTCTTACTATGTTGTCGTGTGTGTACCCAAAGGTTTCGGGTTATGCGGATCTTTTAAGTGGAGCATGCGGACAATACAAATCTCGAACGTGTATCAATTTAGTAAATTTGCCGAGGACATGCCATGTATAAGATATGTTGGCTGTACTTGGCAGTTAGTCCAAAGCTTTCTTTAGGTACTGAGAATTCGCGTTTTGCTCGTTCAAACATCAGCCCTAACAAGGTAACTGACTGTTTTGATAAAGGTTAAGTTCCCTTGATCTTTATTATACTAGTGAATAACCATAGACCATTCGCTCAGATGATGGAAAAACTGAGTTTCTCAATGGCATTGGAGAGTGACAGTTAATAAAAGCAAAACTGAATAATAAAAACACTGTTCACAAAACGGTAGATGTGAACAAAAGTCTTTAAACTTTTTAATAGGACACATGCCTAATCATTGGTCCAATAAGCAAAGTTTAGAGCGTTTGCGGATTACGTCCGACTCACACAGGGATCATTTTATCTCTGGGTGTACAAGTGACATTTAAAGTGGGTCTGAGTTTTTTAGATTAGCGAACGCGCTGGGTAGGTTTCTGTTAACCGCGTCACATCGCTGCGCCAAGTTGAGGCGACCTTTACTTCGAAATACAAATTGTAAATAATGTAATGAATCAAAATAATGTAATAGTGTTAAAAATTTAAAATTAATTTTTAAATTTTATTTAAAAATTTAAAATACTTTAGTGGAAACATAATATTAGTAACTTAGACGAATGAGTACTCACTTATCACGTATGACGTGTAAGTTTTAGTGTTTCTAGAAAGTAATTCGTAATATTGTACATGAACTTTTTATTGTAAATACAGCTTAAGACTATATGTATATGTGGTTAAATATTGTCAATTATAACATTGGTAGTTAAAATGCATTTTATTATTTTATCTCTTTAAATATAAGTTCGAAAAGAAAAACTCCCAGTCGTGCACTTGATTGTTAAGGGGCAGTCAGTGAGAACATTACGCCGATTGGCAAATTCTTTCACCACAAACATGAAGGTGGCAAACATGTGCTATGTTTCAGGGCTGCAAGTGTAATGCTATCGATACGATAAGAGGAATATAAAGTTCGTTGTAACATTACTTCTAGATACAACGAATTAAGAAATTGTTCATATTAAAAATAAATAACGCACAAACTCATAGCCCCACACTGAAGAAACCCTGCATCGCGAGTGCCATGGACACACATAAACAACAACAAATTACACTGACGAGAGAAATTATTAATCGTTAATTTATTAGTCCTCAAAAATTATTCATACAATGTAAATTTATATTAAACATTCGTTATATTAAATGCATTGTTTATATGATGGTAAAAGTTTATATTAAATAAAATTATGTTAAATGAATGTCAAGTTAACAACATTTATATAATACATTACACAACCGTTTAGTGTCTCTATAAAAAAAGTAATTTATTAAATACCCTATGGTCCTATAGATTATATAGCGCAACATAATTATAGGAATAATTATAATTAATGAATTGCCTGAATTACTTCTTCGGCTTTAAAGGTTATATAGTACTCATTCAACTCTATTGCAAAAGTCAATAAAATGAACTATTAATAGCCAGGACTGTAATTATGTTATATAAACTCCGAGTTAATGAATCATCAAGCTTATCACACATCGTGGAAACGAACATTATTCTCTGAATTACATATAATTATGTTGACTTACAGAGTAGAACGTAATGAACATGTATTTAATATAATTATTAATTTGAGGGTCGGACTCTAAGGAAATATATTTCGATACGACTGAATTCAAATCAGCGCCTACAGCATACCGTGACTCGCTCTCCCAACTGACTTACGCAACGAATCAACACACGTTATGAATTTTTGTATGCGCTCGTTTCAGACCTTTGTTATTGGTTTTTAACGAGTTTTTGCCACAGCGCTATCTGTCATCATTTATAGATTTCGATAGAGGCGCTACGGCAAAAAAGTCGTTTAATCCAGCCGGACCGAAGTGTTAAATTTATAATCATTTGTACTAATAATTATAACAAATTAATGGAGTATATTCACTAAAAAAAGATAACATCATGATTATAAAATATTGTGATTGATTGAATATATAATTAAATCTACAATAATCTACCTGATCAAATGAAAAGTTTCTCTAGTTTCTCATCCTTAAAATGAGAACGAGATACACCCTGTTGTCACAGTTGATAGAGTAAACATGATAAACGTGCTTACTGTACTCGTTAATTAATACTGGAAATTACTTTACCGTATTAAATTTGGTGATGTATAATATATACGTATGATATATGCCAGACTGCCACGCAGAGGTCCCAGGTTCGATTCCCGGGCCGGGAGAAATAGTTGTATGGCCTACAATTATTTCTCTCGTGAGTTTGGGTGTAATTTGTGGTTGTCTATGTGTGTGTCCATGGTACCCGCGACACAGGGTTTCCCTAGTGCGGGGCTATGTTGAGTGTGTGCGTTAAAAACCTCTTCTCCCTACCTTAAAGATTGTTACGTGTATCACAGTACCATTCTCAGTCGCATCTTACGGTCTTCTCTTACTATTTCTTTAAACTATTCTGTCCACTTTCCTAACTTTTAATATAATTACTTTACGATTAAAAGCATCGAACTGTGGAAAATTCTGCTTATATCGATCACACGTGCTAAGTCTGTTGAGTCCATTCACCTGAGTCTTTTAAAACTTTACTGAAAGCTCATACTAATTACTAATAATTACTAATTTTTAAATTATTATTTTATCCTCTTCTTACTCCGTTTTCAACATTATGTGTTTTTTTTCTTCCGTGGTTATAATTTACCTTACCTATTTCTGCCGCCAAGCAGTAACGTGAGAATTACTGTGTTTCGGTTTTGAAGGCTTAAGGGTGCTGGTGAAATTACAGGCACATAGGACTTGTTAACTTATGTTAACAAGTTACTCAGAGTGACGGGCGCAGTAGCCATGTCCGTCAAATCTTTGCGATTTAAAGCTCTGAGTGGCACTGCAACTATTATGGACAGGAGTGTCGCTTACCACCAGGTGCACGACTGCTTTGTCCCGTCACTTAGTATGTATTTATTTATTTTTTAATTTAACAAATTTAATAAAAATTCCAAGTCGTGGTAGCCTAGTGGCTCGTATCTCCGATATTTTCGGAATTTATGTGCGAAATTTAATTTGGAATTAACATTTGTGTCAGAGGTGAGCTTTTTATTAGCTGATTAGTATCTTTAAGTTTACCTATAACGCGGATGTTGCCTGGAACAGATTGCTATCTATCAATAAGGTCACCTGTTGTGCCTTGTTTTTTGTTGTGTATTTGTTCTTGTATTTAACTATGAATCGTTGTATTGTATTGTATCTATGACGATGAATTCATTGAAACAAGGCATTTAGACATTATGTCATTTAGACATTATGCAAGAGCGTAATATTTTAGTTAGTAAGTATTTCTGTTTAGGAATCCAGGAAACTACATGTACAAAAGCTACAAAATACATGCTTAAATATTATAACGACAGTCACGGCTATAGTAGGAGTAGCATGCCATAGTAGAACCACAGATAATACAATACTATACTAGTAGTAGAACTAAGAACCGGGAAACGAGCAGCGATTAATAGCCCCCAAGATCCCAGTTTAAAAATAAAGCTTCAGAGTAAAGGTAAATAAATGGTTCAATTATTTTCTTAATTCAAAGCCATATAAAACCACTGAAACGTAATTAACAGGAGATACGAAGCAATTTTTTTCATCGATCAAAATTAAACGATCAAATTTATGGGCGGCGTTTGCTGAAATAGGATCGTAATTGTAGGTAAATGATATCCGATAGCCTATCTTTTTTTTTATAGCTCTCATGGATTTGCTCTTAGACATTTTCAGGGAATAAAACCTTTTGCCTGCTTTCTGTCGAATGTTTATATTGCTACAATATTTTTAGTAGCAGTAAAGCTTTTTGTGAATGACTTCGTCCAGGGAAGTACTAGCACCTTACCTGTTTCAGCTGCCAAGCAGTAATGTGAGCATAGCTGTATTCCAATTTTGAAATTATGCTGGTTTTTTTCGAAATTACAGGCAAATAATACTTATCAACGTATGTCTCATGGTGACGGGCGAAGTGATGTAAAGGTCTGAGTAACACTGCAACTGCTATGGGCAGGACTTGTTCGTCCCATCATTTGGTATCTTAAAAAAAATCTACAACATGGTAAAATATGCATTGTAATAAGAGTAAGTGTTGTAACTATTTCAAGAAATAATAATTATTATACTATTAATTACTTTAAAAAAAAGTTTGTGGAATTACATTTAGTTATATATAACATATATAACTGCCTCTGTGGCCGAACGGTTACCATGCCGGACTGCCACGCAGAGGTTCCAGGTTCGATTTTCGGGCCGGGAAAAATGTTTGTATGGCTTACATTTATTGCTCTCGTGAGTTTGGGTGCAATTTGTGGTTGTTTATGTGTGTGTCCATGGCACCCGCGACACAGGGTTTCCCTAGTGCGGGGTTTATGTTGAGTGTGTGCGTTATTATTTATTTATTTGCTAAATTTTATAGAAAACGGTTAACGGAAAGTGATTAAAATCCAATAAAGTTTATTTATCCCCTTATTTGCTACCCTTAGAGGTGGAATATTTTCTTCAAATTTAAATGGGACCAATACTGAGATACCCTCTTTCAAACAAAGAAAGAATCATAAAAATCGGTTCACAAATGCAGAATAATCGTGTAACATACATACAAAAAATAATTAAAATACAGTCGAATTGAGAACCTCCTCCTTTTTTTAAATCGGTTAAAAATATATAATGTACTAAAATGAAATGAAATCGAAATAATAAAATTAATTTAGAAATATAGACTCGTACATGACTTTATTTGGGCAATTATATTTAATGCGATGATGTACGGACAACGGCACTTCAGACTACACATTTTTGTTCGAAAATCGCCTCCAGTGCAACGGAACAAGATACGTTAATGTGTAGCTTGATATGGTGGCGTGTGTACTTATAAACAAATAAAAAACCGTCGTATTACTTTGGCCATATTATTTGCAATGGAACTCAATGTACAATTTTGAAGTGGCATGGTTTGATAAGCAAAACTTAAGTCTTTTTAAACAAAATATAGATAGATGTCCATAGTACAAGCGCGAGGGGCCCCAAATATACTGATCAATAATAAACCTTACTACAAAAAATCAATGTCCGAATAGGCTCTACCAAAGGACATTAAAAGGTTACCAAATCAATAAAATCCAGGAATAGACAAATTATTACAAAGTGACTGACGTAACAGATTACTTAATTACTAACATGACTTAAAATTAGTCCTTGATATATTATGTTTATTATTTAATTGTTTGGCATTGACAGTCATAATATTCGTTTCGTTTATGGTCTGAGGAAATTTGATCATGTTTCCATTTACCGCAGGAAACTGAGGTTGTTACCCATCACACTTCGCCGGAATGCTTTTACTCTTAATATTTTTATGGCATCTTATTAATTTCTCACACACCACCTTATATTTCGGAGCGATATGAATTCGTCCGTCAATCCAACCCCCGAATTCTGCGCTCATCTTCAACTCTCCAACTTAAGATGCAATTGCATGCCTCCCAGTATTACGACAAGTTCTTTACTGTTCAGACTATACGTTTGGTGAACGCTTTACCGTTGTCTATTCAACAAGCGAAATCATTGCATCTTTTCAAAAATATAGTAAAAGAATACTGCTACCTTACTTTAGTATGCCTTGAACTGCTTAAGTATTAATGTTTCAGAATCATATTTTATTAGCAAATGTTATTTTTTTTGTAAATGTAGAAACATATAGTAGTTTATGATACTCATATACGCATATTGTATTGGTTTTATTATTTATTGTAATATTTATATATATGTATGATTTTCTGTCAATCGATTACTAAATCTTCACACATCGCCGTCTTTTTTCCTGTGAGTTATAATTACTTCCATCCAAAGGTTGTCTTATGACCGCCCATTGTAGCACCGCTTAATTATTTTTCCACTTAATTCCTTTTATTTTAAACCTAACGATGTAAGAAAACATCGCGAGGAAACCTGCACACATTTGCAAAGCAATTTAATGATGTGTGTGAAGTTTTCCAATCCGTATTGGGCCTGCGTGAGAACTATAGCCCAAGAGCCCTCTCAATGTGAAAGTAGACCTTTGCCCAGTGGGACTATAACAGTTATCTTATATATGGATACAGGCTAACTATTTATTATAATACAAAGTTCCATCAGACGTTCACTATGTTTTAAGCAATAAACCAATTCATTATTTAAGTATGCAGATAAACAAAGTTTACACTTAGTTAAGCCCGTAGCTTGATGCGTGTAAGGCATGCAGTAAGCTAGGACGTCGTATGTAGGTACTCGTATTATGTCGGCTGCGAAACTTTGCTTTACACGTTCTCAGTTGGACCGTTTGATTAACTGTTTGCCAGCTTGAATTAAAACATAAACTTAATCCGATTATAGAGGAACATATCGTGCAAGTTTGTTAGGAAACACTCGCATTAATATTCCCCAGTAAAAACAATAAGCGAAACAATAGAATCAAATTAAAGCCCCTTTTTCAATATTCAAGATTTGAACATTCCACGATCGAAACACATAATGAAATATATACTTAACCGTCTCAAAATTTTACAAAAAAAACAACAACGCGTTTGTAAATCAATTGAAACAATTTCTTATTATCAAAAGTTATTATAGTGGAGTGACGATTATAAATAAAATAAATAACAAATGTACATAAATTTAAATTTAAATTTTGGTACGGGTTACAGTTTCATTTTAGATTTGGATACAATCTTTGATGTAACATGTTCATTGATATAATTTATTGCATTTGGATAATTGTAATTAGAAATGTAACGTATGTGTACATTAATATGTCTTGGTATATTATTAGTGTATAATTTCAAAAGTAAATAAGTTCATTAATTATACTGTCATAAGTACTTACAATATTACAGCGTGAGACCCTCTCCGCTGATATTGCCATGACCTTACAGGGTGACATGTTGTACTATACTTAGCGAAGTATGCATTTGTTAGTTAGCTATCTTTACAAATGTGCATTATTATTATTATATTATATTATATGCTATAAATAAACAAATAAATCTTAGATGTATTTCCATATAAAAACGTTCATTATTAAATTTACAGCACACTTTTAAAGCAATGTGGTTCAAATTACCAAACTCAACTCTTGTAATTTGACACATCTGATAGGAAAGTAAATTATGAAACTTGCTAATGGCTAATAGATACGTGCCTGAGAACTTTCAGTTACGGCTTCTGACAAGCAAAGATAACACCGCAGTGAAATGGAATAGTAGAGAAGTGAAGACTAAAGAAGGTTATAAAGGTGGTTTTCCACAGGCGAGGCAAGACGTGACGAGGCGGAACGAGAATTCAAATCTTGCTGGCTTATTTCTTTCAAAAATTGCCATTAATATCGCGCGCGAGCTCGCGCTGTGGTTGTGGATAGTGAAAATTCAATGCTGTACAGTCAGATTAGCGACTATAAACACGCAGCTGTGCAACATATTAACAAAAGAAGAACCACATGAAGCCATCTTTTTTTAAATCTTTAATCGTACGTAACCCACTATGTCAAGATCGGTATTAATATCCATCACGAGCTTGAGCGAGAATTCGTGTTTCCGTTGCAGAGTATAAAACTCTATGTAAGCAGCAGCAATACGGTTCAATATTACTTCAACGAATATTCCCATTCTTGCCTGGCCTGTCTTCGTTAATGGTCTGGATTGGATTTTCACCGAAGATGTGCTAGGAGGGAACTAAAATTTTGCCAATTTCAATCTTCGTTTCGCCTTGTTTTGTCTCGCCTCGCCGATGGAAAGGCAGCTTTAAGGGGAGGGGTACGGGCAATAGCTGCTAATTTGTTTGCCTGATGGTTTTTCCATATAATTGTTTTCCTTGTTGTTTCAGTTTACCCGGATAATGTAATTTGAGCGAATAATTAGAGATAAAACGAAAATTGCCTCCGGTAAACAACTTTTATCTTCAGGCGACATTTAAATAGGGCAAAACGAAGTCGACGATCTATAATCTGAAATAACGTATACTTTCTTCATAAATTAAATAAAAATGCAAATATAGCATTTGCTAAGACATGAATTCGTACTAAAAGGTCTTGAAATATTGCGGTAGTTGTTATATTATTAAACGTAACCTTTATAAACAAATTTGTTAAAAAATATACGCCATGGTTTTTTTTTCTTTTAATAAATGTCAACTGTCTGTTCACTCTTGACACTGGTAGGTGTTTATACTTAAAATGCTTTCATAGCAATCTATTGTTTTCAAAACTTTTGTTCCAAGCTGTGCATTTTATTCAGCCACCGGCTTTTATGACGTTCATAGTTAAATATATATTTTATGGTTTGTTCTGAACTTTAACGCAATATGGAATTATTAAGAATTGCAAACAAAATGATTTTCCTTGTGGAGCGTCAAAATTTTACATTGCGCAAATATAATAAGATAGATAGATAGATAGATAAAAAATTTATTCACTTCCATGACAACTTATTTACATAGGATCCACTGAAACTAACACCATAATTATTATTATACTGAACTACTTAAAATAATAATTTTTTATGACAAAAGGAACGTAAAAGTACACATATACCTAACTATAGTAAATAAGTTTTGGAAGTCATGGCAGTAAAAAGCCGCTGGCTAAGCATAAATGCCGCGATTTCCCACCACGCTGGTATTATGCCCGAACCGTGTTTGAAGTGACGCCATTATCATCTCAGATAGTCCTTTGGCTTTATCATCCAATTAAATAATTATATATATAATTATATATATTTGATGAAAAAAAAAAAAACAAAGCAATAAAATGTGTGTGTGTGCGTGTGTGTGTGTGTGTGTGTGTGTGTGTGTGCGTGCGTGTTTGTGTGTGTGTGTGCGTGCGTGTATGGGTATGTGCCTTTAAGCGGATGATTGCTTCTTTTTTTTTAATAAAACTGGATACATGGCTACTGTTGCCTTGGAGAATTGTTGTACCGTGAGTAGTGATTGGTACACGACCATTTGTTTGCCGGAAGTTATTGACCAACTCTGTAAAAATAACCGTAAACGCCGTTTCATCTTGCACCACGATAATGCCAGTTCTCACACGGCCAGACAGACAAATGAATTTTTAAAGGTGAACAACGTTGATCTTATGAGCCATCCCGCGTACAATCCCGACCTGGCACCTTGTGACTTACATTTATTTCCAAAAATTAAGTACTAGTTACGCGGTCAACGATTTTCATCACCTGAAGAGGCTGTCGATGAGTATGGCAAATATGTTTCACAGATTGTCACGGAGGAGTGGCACAAATGTTTTCAAAATTGGTTCATTCGTATGAAAAATTGCATTAATAAATTTATACTATTTTTTTCTTATTCATTCCGGAAACTTATAGTGCGCCACACGTACATATGTATGTAGTGTAGTTTATATAGATAATTCAGGTTCTTTTGTCAAATGCGGTAGCATCCCTTGGCTAGCATCAACGACTCCCAATTCCCCAATAGCTTCCGAAGCCCCTATCCCTGGGGTCTTCGCCGCCCACTGAGAGGCGCTAGGGACCACTTTGGGAAACTATGGTTTAAGACATAGTCCGCGACACTGGCCTAATGCGGGTTGGGGACTTAACGCGTTTTATGAGGGTTTTGAACCTTCATTGACGTCTTGGTTTTATCACGATGATTTCCTTTACCGAAAAGCTCATGGTCAATTAAAGTTTCGCACATTAATTTCGAAAAACTCAGAAGTGCCAACCTGGATTTGAAACTACGGCTCCTGCTTGCTGCGGTAGATGGAACTATTAGGCTAAAAAATTTTGACAACCGGTATTGATGCGGTAAGAAAAAAGGTCACGGGCCGATTTATAGAAGCCATAACCCATTCAAATAATAAAGGGTCTTTATAGTCACTTGGCGTAAATATGGGTTGGCGAAAGGTTTCATATGAAGATTCCTTAGCCTTCTATTTAGATACTTCGATGCAAAAAGAGTGGAGTTATATATTTGAAGTGCCTCCGCCGTGTATCTGTTTGTCTGTATCGTAGCTCCCAAGTTTTCTTTTATTAGTATGCTAATTTCACCGGGTTGATTCTTAGCTGTTTAACGATCATCAGCTCTTTTCCCAGTTAGTCTAGCGAAATTAATATTTATTTTACTTCCACTTTTTCGAACGACTTGAATTTTTTTACTTTGGAATTCCGATGATATTACAATAACATGGTAACTTCGATCTGATGCTGCAACCAGGACAGTCTACAACTGTCTAATCTAACCTTACCATGGCTCCGTGTATCGCTCGAGGTTACGCGATAAGTGCCTACCGCTGAGTGTGCCGCCAGCAGTGCAAGCGCTGAGAGGGTACTGCACGCACATCTAAAAGGACGTACGGCACGTTTCTTAAGAAAAACCATCGCAATGTCGCAATTGCATAATTATTGTTCAGTGGATGTAACATTGATGATTGACAGTGATCTAAAAGCTAAATCATCATCATCGTCAACCCATTAGTCATCCTACTGCTGGGCACAGGTCGCCTCTCAGGAGAGAGTTTAGGCGGTATTCCGCCACGCTAATCCAAAGCGAGTTCGGGACTTCACACGTTTTCCAAAGAGTCTGAACCTTCTTCGATGTGCAGGTTTCCCCATGATGTTTTCCTTCACCGTCAGTGAGAGGTGTTACAAATAAACTTTCACGAATATACGTGAACTTAGAAAAAATAAGTGCTTGTCGCCTCGAGATTCGAAACGTCGAGCTCTAATTGAGGGTTATCTAACAGTAGTCCGAAATAACGTTTGCTCGAATTTTATAACTTCGAAAGTAATTTTGAAAGGAAAATGTTTTTTCTCTAACCGATCTTATCCGCTCACGCGATACATGCAGCCGTAGACGCATACCACACCTAGAGGTGCCGGTGATGATTTTATACCGATTTATCGGATATCGAAGTTATAACAGGTAATAGAACTAATATTAATTGCTATTTCGGTAACTACTCTAGCAAACCATAAAGTTTTTAATGCCTGGGTCTGTCATTTAAAAGAAATAAACAACTTCAAAAATGCGTCACGACAATCGTGTGTGTTATTGTTTGGGCTGGTGATTTCAGTGTTTATTTATTGAAAACATACCGTAAGTAGCGTTTTTTAAGTTTACGCTGAATATAAATGTTTATAAACTATACTTTAAGGAGTAATTTCATGGTAAACGTTAGAACCACTCAAACGGAATATTATCATATTTATCCAAGTACACCAAACATTTCATTAGTGCTTTTTAAGTGCAGGATTGGCGGTGTATTACTGCATTTTATTTGAGATGTTTTTGTTGGTAGTACGGAGGGTATTTATTTAGCAATGCAGAATAATAATTTATATTTATAAAAACTTGTATTTACACTGAATGCTTTTCTAATTTGCGAAACCAAATAGACGCCATTTTGCGGTAGGATGGCGGATCGCGTGAGCGGCTAATCTAGATATAATAATAGTTCAACATGTCCTAAAAGAACAACGGTTTCGTTATAATTCGGTTTTCGGTGTAATGAAAATTCGAACAAACGTTATTTCGGGAAAAAAATTTCGAGTTTGTGATAGGTTACCCTAATTGAGAGTCAACCATTCTACCCACCGCTTTATGAAATAAATAATTATAATTTCAAATTACTATATTATATATTTTAATTACTTAATACTAAATAAATAATTGCAATTTTTCTGACAAGTCTTTCATTTACATTACAATCCTTGTACAACCCTAGCGCTTTCGATTCCGTACGACTGCACACGACGGGCAACGTCATTTTCTCCTCCCAAGCGCCTGCTGAGGTTCCTTTTTCCTCGTAGTGTCATGTAGTAATTGTTATGTAATTTGTTACTTAACTCCTAAACTACTTATAGTGTTACTATCGTGTTTGAGCTCATTAAATTGACCTCGACGCCGTTGTTATTAACTTATTTGTCACGTCATTTGGTATGATAAAAATATGGTGAATATATTGATCATTTGGAGTACACTGATTTGTATCGAGGTTTTTAAATCTTAATTTAAGTGTCGTTTACTTTGATTGTGACTGATATGGCCGCTGAGGGGCTCTGCCACTGCACCCGTCATCCTGAGACATAAGTTGACAAGTCCCATGTAATGCTCATATTACTGCTTGGGGGCAGAAATAGATAATGTGGCAGTACTTAACTGGACGAACTTGTTCACAATGAGCTCTACTGCAACTAATATATATCATGTACATTATTATTTATTTTATTCGTAAATAACAATTACTTATTGTTTTTATTTTTGTCACAGACCAGTCCGTACGTATTAACTTATTATATTTATATTACAACACAATGCTAACAATGGAGGAAGTCGTTGTGCTATATTTGATTTGTCCTTAACTTGAAATGCATTGTAAATCAAAATTGTATTATGTCTATACTATAGTATTTTTTTTATATGTTTAGTCTTATTAGAATTTGCTGAGCATTTAAGTCGTTAAAGTTAATAACAAATAAATAATAATAAATATTAGATAACATCACATACGTTTCTCTGATCCCAAAGTAAGTAGTTAAATCACCTGTGTTGTGGAAATCGGAAATAACGATGGTATCAAAAACACTCAGACCCGAGACTATGATAGAAAAGCTAGTTTTTCTATACTTATTCGGCCGGGGATCGAACCCGCGACCTCAGAGATGGCGACACCATGAAAACAAGTGGTGCAAGCCACTGGATCACGGAGGTCGTCAAATTAATTATTAATTTTACTTGGTTAGTTACATCAATATTTATTCAAAGTAATCAGTACCTATTACAGTTTATATACAGTTTCTATAATTATTACTTGAGATATTTGAATTATAAAACTTCCTGTGACGCTGACATGATTTTTAACTTAACCCCTTCATGGACTAAACTACTTTTCTTTGGACCGTAGATTGATTCAATATAAACTGTAAATCATTGTATTTTGTCAGTAAAGAAACGTATTGATCAAATACGTAAATGCAGCGAACAAAACTTCTGTGATGTCGTCACAGATTTTCACTAGCGTTCTCACTCCAACTCGTATGATGACGATGGTTTAGAGCAGGAGACAATTACGAAAGACGAACAAGGTGCACTCGGTCTTGAACCCGAGACCGTGCCGCAGCCTACCTAGTCGATAATAACACCAGCAGTGCATATAAGTAGCTCTTTCGTAGCACGTTCGCCTCGTGTAAAAATATCTCGCAAACCGGTAGCAAGGTATGGGTTTGAAATGGAAATAGATTAGATTACTTTCGGTTTTACATACCAATTACATTATTGTTAGGGTACGAAGCCTACGTTTGTACCCATAGTTAATGAAGATAAGTTAGTTTGTTAAGAGACGCAAGTATTTACTTTATATACCTTATATATATATATATATATATATGTATACATTTTTTTGTTATTAGTTGTAAAAACATTACCCAGTAAGTTTCGTTTTTTTAATAGAGTTAAGTATAGTATAAGTGGTAAAAAACTAGGGAGGGAAGAATGGTATATATGTGGGTATCTATTGTATCTTCTGTAAACCTTCGTTCTTCAATAAAAGTCAGTCTCGTATTGCGTAGTTTTAAACGCGTTTCGTCATTTACCTAATTTCCTTATATAAACTAGTTATCGATACGTTTTTACGGAAAAGCAGTAAGCAGCAACTATACAGAAAGCACTTGGAAATCTCACTGTAAGCACTTATTTGTTTTTTTGAGACCCATATAGAGAAACGAAGTACCCCGTACTCTCATATTCTGAAATTTAATTTTACTGTAAACGCTGTTACTAGCCATTACTGGGTTAATTTATAATTCCAAATAATTCATAAAACATTACTACGTCCGATGAAATAGGAAAATTATTTTCAGGTCCGTTCTATTTGTCTGATGTTTCTTTTGTTCGGTGCGGAATCTCCTATCTCTAACGTCCTTTCCAATAATACGTCAGTTGTGCTATCTATATGACGCCATTACAATTCCAATCTGCTAGTTTTCTTATTAGCCAATAGGCCTGTCTCTATAGTTAGTTATAGTCCTTATTAACGATTGAAGTTTCGTAGCGTCAGAAAATAATCATCAATTATAACGCAGGCAATAAGTCGAGGTACCTATAGGCCTGTAAGCTCTGGGTATCTGTTGCTCACATCCGCAGTCGATTACGAGCTTATGTGTAAAGGTAAAATGGATGCTGCAGTGTTAATTTATTACAGAATATATACATATCTACGGGGATTTTCATTTTAAGGGGTTATTTACTTTACAATACAAAATATTCTTTGTTGCACACTGGGACAAATACAAAAAATAAAAAGACAGGTACAACAGGCGACCTTATTGCTATATTGCAATCTCTTCCAGGCAACGTTCGGGTTACATGAAAAACTGTAAGATAGTAATGAATTGAGGGCGCAACAGAATACGTATTTAAAACACATATTGCACATACACAAATCAAAAATGAAAAAATAATAAAAATAGTCTAAAACAGATATCCAAAATAATAGTAATAAATAAATAAAATACATAAAAAAAAAATAACAAAAACAATACGTGTGATTGCACAAAATGAAAGTAGGATTATATGAAACATAATGTTGGAATGACATTCCACCTCCGATTAAACTTAGCCAGTCATTGCACTTTCAAAAGAAAGTGTAAGCAATAGCTACTTAACGTACAAAAATCACAATGTTGCTGGACTAAATTGTTATCGTGATTGCACTATAACGTAGCAAATCGTTTCTTTGTTTTAAGTTTCTTTTAAATTTCTTTATTTTAAGTTTGTATCCGGTATTTAATGTTCTTTTACATGTAATATATATATATATATATATATATACTCGTATGCTCATCGAAATAATAAATTCATTTAAAGCATGACTTATAAATTTAAAATGTAATTCCTGTGATGATTGTCAATAGTCACCAGCGGATGTCCATGTATGAAGGTGGAACCTGATAAGCAGCAGTAGTGCTGAGGTTCCATCCTTTTGATTGGCACTAGAGTCAACATTTCCGAAACTCTTTATTGTTAACCATTTTATTGTAAATGTGCTTATGAATAAATGTCTTATTATTATTATTAATAACAACATATTAGATCTAAAACAGGTAAGAATAGGAGAAATAATAATAATAATTAGAGTGAGAAAAGATAATGTTTTGAGTAGAGTTTTGAAAGGCTCAACAGATTAGCGCGTATGATCGATTCAGGCAGAGAATTCCACAGCTTGCTGCTTCTAACCTTGAACCTTTATTTTATTTGTTTTCTGAACTGTTTCTTTTTTATTACATAAACATAATTTTCCAAACAGTCGTTGCAAATGTCAGTCATCAACAGATGCTTGGTTCGACATGTTTGTTCAGGCGTGCATTTACGTTGAGTGTTGTGCCAGTCGAGCCCCTGTAAAATGCGTATCCACGGCGACTATGGTTCTTTTTGACAAACGTGTCACTAGCACGTGCATACCAATATTATGTACATTTATGTAGTTTGTGTTATGTACCCATGTATAGTGTTATAATTGGGAATGTGAGTTTATGTTTTAGACACGTCGCTAATGTGCGATATTGTAGAGGAGTTTTGGTTATAATTTTTGTATTCCTAGAGTTGTATATTGTTGTAAAATGATTACAGTCACGAAAAGTAATAATCATGCTGATAACGTTATTTTAAGTAAAATAGAAACATTAGTAGAGCTCTTTGTGGAAGAGTTCGTCCAGGGAAGTACTGCTATCGTACCAATTTTAGCCGCCACGGAGTGATGTGTAAATAAGGGCGTTGGTGAAATTACAGGCACATGAGACTTGTCAACTTATGTCTCAGGGTAACGACTGCAGTGACAGTGGCCCTCTGATCTTTGTGATTTAAAGCTCTGAGTGGCACTTCAGCTGTTATAGACAGGCGTGTTGGTTACCACCAGGCACACGACTTTTACGTCCCGTCACTTGATATCATAACAAAAATATTACTTGTGTATTTCGACTCATCCGTAACAAAGATCTATGTGCAAGACTACTTGTTCTCAGGACATAGTACATTTTGTTCGTTCTTCTTCGCTGTGGATGTCAGATCAACCGTTCCTCGATTTTATATTTCCGAAATGAAATAAGATATATTAATTTTCAAAACACCTTTACGTAGGCTTTAGTTTGAATAGGGAAATTATTGTCGTAACGTACTTATTCTCTTTTCACAAAGTTACAAAGTTATACATATTACGTTATACAGTGTGTTGCTTTGTATTCTCGCTATATTTAAGAAATTAATAATATAAATAATACTAAATCATGTAAAAATATTAAAAAAATATTCTGACTAATTGTATCTAGTAAATAGTAGTAGTTTTGCAAAATTGTCTTTAAAACGTATGCACCGCGCGAGGATAGTGACCCCGACTAGGCCCGAGTGCTCGAATGACTTTTTGTAATTTAGATTTGGTACATACCATTTTAGGTTAAAACTTTCAAGTGAAATTTCGCACGTTGTCGAGAGTTTTGTTTCAATTTTCTGAACAGTGAGTTTGAAAACTGACTTAGTTGACTTGACAAGTTTAAAAGCGGAGACAGTTTTTGCGCAAAATTAGTTCGATATTCGTAATCTTCTCCGAATAAATTAAACGTATGACTCACGCCTATATGATTACAGGCGCACTTGGCGACCATAATGAGAAGCACTTGATGGTAATGCAGTTGTTGTGAACAGAAAAATATCTTGTAACACCACATTTCACGATAGACTAGATAGAATTATCAATTATTGATTGCGGCGGTCTTATTGTAGTGGGCTCGCTCACATGAATATTGGGATAGCCGCATTCCAGGGCGTGATCGAGCGCACTGCGGCTTGCGTTTGGGAAGGGATAAGATTAAGGGATAAGTTAACGACCTTTCAGGATCAGGTTGCGAATCGATATTTAGCACAATTAAATAATAAATAAGAATTTTGGAATTTTTTTGTGATTTATGTTTTTAGGATTTGGGTTCAGTTTCGGGTACAGAATAACCTCTGCCAATCTGGCGAGAATGCAAATCAACACATTGTATATCGATTACGGCCTATGGTGGAAACCCTCGGGAGGAGATCTGTGCCCAGCAGTGGGACATATAAAAGGGTTTATGATGATGATATACCGATGAACTATTTTTTCAGATTACAATTTGGAACATAAATCGATGGACGGTATTTAATAATTTTATGAATCGTAAAATGAAGAAAAATGGATGACTTTGGATTAATTTACCGTAGCTATTTTTTTTTATTATACCAAGTAAGCGACAAGTCTCTCCACAGAAGTTGAGTTGCCACTCAGAACTTTCAGAGATCTGAGGGACAGTGCCACTGCGCCCGTCACCTTGAGTCGTAAGTTGACAAGTCCCATGTGCCTGTCACAAGCACCCTTACCGATCAAAAACGGAGGCGGCTGAAATAGGCAAAGTGGCAGTTCTTCCTAGAATGAACTCATTAAAAGTCTACTGCTTCTAAAAATACGAATACAATAGTGATATATAATGTTGTTTATAATTAATGACCTTGTACACATCACTTGATCAATTGCAACTAATATGCTTTTGGAAAACATCATTTTGATGAATGATTTCAAAATAAGATTGGAGCGTATTCCTATGTAGTGCGTATGTAATGCTTATTGGATATGCTACAGAGATTTTATAAATCGTAAGACAAAGTGGCACATGTTGAAATACATATTCACTTATCCATTTTGCTATAACATAATATGAGCCTTATTGTACTTTCAATTCCGCGATAGACAAGGGTTTGCAACCGAAATAAGTCTAGGTGGGACATGTTGATGAAGAGTAGACAATGTGAAGGAGTAGGGTTGAATAATTTCTACAAAACCATGCATATGAAAACAAGACAGATTCAGAATAAGGAAACGAGTGTGTTCATCCGATAAAATAAGTCTAAATGAAGTCTAAATTTTTTTTTGTTATTTATATTTACAAGTAAGCATCCTACTTGTAAATATAAATAACAAAAAAAAAAAAAAAAAAAATAATGCCAATGTGCAAATCTATGTTATCATACCAATCTACATTATCATATCTCTATTGGTATGTACATAATTTAAACAATTCAACAATCACTTTAAAAGCCTTGTGCTGTTAAAAACCTTTAAAAAATATATATTGACCGCTTAAATTGTTTAGTTGGCAAGTTTCACACAAACCTGGTCCGGTTTTATATTGTTAAACATCCTGTGTGTCTAATAGGAAAAGAAATTTGAACTAGCATACCATCTATAGCAACGGAGCTACAGAGCTATATTTCTTAAGTGGGATCACAGGTTTGCTCAGTAAGGATACCATTTTTTAAAGCTTATTGTTCTTTGTTTAACGCGGAGGCCATGGAATCGTCACATACAAAGTCGTACATTGCTCTCTCCATCCCATACAACAAAATTTTCAGGATGTTGTTCCGGATGCCGATATTCCGTAGCGCGTTTGCAATGCTTGCGGAAGTACGGATAGACTCCTTGTTAGAGCGATGCAACACGGGCGTAATTTATGTCAGAATTATTTTATTGGCAAGTTTAGATCTAATTGGGTTACTGGAGTTAACTGCAATTGTTGTACATCTCCGCATTCTACAATTCTTTGGTCACATCTCACGCAGAAGCGCTGACAATATTGAAAAACTTATTGTTACGGGAAAAATAGAGGGAAAATGACTTAAAGGAAGAATTTCGAAACGATAGTGTGATATATTGACAGCATAAATTTATAGAGCGAATGTGGATGGAGGTGTGGGGAGTACATATCTCGATCAGATTGGGGATGTCCAAAAAAGGGGACGTTAACAGTAAGTACCAAGAATAAACCGGCAACCGTAATAAAATGTCTGAAGTGACTCATGGGAGTGGAAGAGGTGAAGGAGGTTTGGCAGGGGCGTAATAGGTGGAGGTTCGTAGTCTCTGACTAATCCGACATAAGACGATATGTATGTATGTATGGTGTGACTGAAAATCTGGCAATAGCGTGCCCTGCAAAGATGTTTGTAAATGGTTATGAAAGCTCGGTACATAAATTCGTCCAACAGAGAATCGAACCCGGGTCTTTCCATTCAAGCGTCCATAGTAATGGCGAAATCATAGGCACATGGGACTTGTCAACTTATGTTTTAGGGTGACGGGCACGATGGCAGTACCCCTCAGATCTTTGGAATTTCATGCTCTGAGTGGCACTGTAAATTATATCGACCGGCGTGTACTTGGTATCATAAAAAAATGTTACTTTATTAAAATTTTAATGCTCTCAATACTTTTCCAACGTAGCCGAATTATAAATGACACAATAAAGAAATAATCATAAACAGTGTCACAAAATAACATTTATCCTGGGGGGTGATTCACGTAATCAAACCGTTACGATATCGTAGCGATTTAGTCGTTGAACTGCTTTTTCGTTTTCATGAGGGACAGTGAACGTCAACGAGTCCAATTTTAAAGTCGTACGATCCAAATGTCGTTAAAGCGTATTCTGGCATATGAATCGAACTTAAATCGACTCTAAACGACAAGTCATACGTATTCTGTTAAAATTTTGACAGTTCTTTCAATAGACTTTTGACGACTAAATGTCAAATTTCACAATCCAAGATGTCGTTCATTAGTCGTTACGTTTCGATTCTACTCATAACAGCGTTCGTTCAAGTGATACGTTAATACCCATTCTGATGTTATTACAAAGGAAAAAAGTGCCTTCAATATCAGTTATTCTGCATTATACTAGTTACTTGTGATGTGTGCTTTTATCGCCCAAGCGTAACACCCAACACTCAAATGAAATACTTTTAAATCACAATAATGCTCAATATCACTGTGACTATAACTATAAGTACTAGTTTTTTTTCGAATTACAAAAAACCGTAAATAAAGGAGCAGTGATCGTAAACTTTTCTTCAGACAACGAATTACATTAATGGGAAAACATCATGAGAATTAATGACTTGGTAATAATGTTTTATTATTTTGTAAAAAGTTTCTGTTTAGTATCTGTAACCTGGGGATCTACTCCCGTTCTTCGTCTAACATCAGTCCGAAACAATTACTAATTATATATCATTGGGATAAATATTCAGTAGAAAGATAAATATGGATAAATATCCATAGTTAACATCTCACTAACTGCGCGAATATGCTCTTGTAATGTAACGTTCAAAAGCGAGCATTACAGACGGTGAGGGAGGTGAGCCGAGTTTTTCGAGTGCGACTCGAAAAAGTAGGTACTAAAACATTATTGTTACTTAAAACTATGTGAAAATGAGAAGTAATCATACGTACTTATCTAATAAAAATTGAATTGTAATGAATTTTATTATAAAAAACACAAAAAATAATTGTCCATGTTTTAGAATAAATTCTCCGGATATTTATCGGGTAAAACCCCATCTCTAGTTAGGACACTGCAAAACGTAATAAACGATGATGGAATCAACGTTTGTAACACTTGTTGTTGTTACCGAAATACTGTACAATTATATTGCTCAAATATTATTAAATCTCTTCTATAATATAAACGGTCATAATGGATACTTAATAAAGCTTTATTGTGACTAGGGCTCGGATAAATATGCAGTATAAACTACAAAATATGTACATATAATATAGGCAAAATATCTTAAACTATGGAAAAAATATGGAGATTAAAGTCAACTGTTTTCACATAGACTACGTTTCAGTACAAAAATCAACAAATTTTATTCCACTTCAATCTAATATTCGTTACTGTTATTGTTCCAATACACAATACAAAAAGTTATTTTTTTAATTTTCAAAATTAAAATTCTGTCTGTTTGGTCACTATAACGCTTTGTACTGGCTGAATGACCTTTCGATGTCACAGGATGTGACTGGAGCAAACATAAATTTACACAAGGCCACAAGTGAATAGGTCACGTCTAGGTTGTCTTCTAGTCTTCGGCACAATATATTTTTTTAGTGAAATAAAATATCACGTTATATTGAAAATATGGATTGTTGCAAGTTTCGCGTAGAAATATGCGTCTAAACCTGTAGACATAGAAAAATATGCAAGATATTTTTTTTTATTCTAAATATAATATTTATTTATGTAGAAATCAAAAGAACGTCAATAATTGAATTCAAAAATATATAATTACATATTAATCCGAGCCCTAATTATGACTTTTAAATGTTAAACTGAATTCTTAATAGAATTTCTTTCTCTTTGGGTAATATTTACTAACTGCTTCTGTTATAAGTTTCTCATATTATTTAAAAACAGTTCTCTAGCACGCAATTATACCTTTTTATTTTTTTAACATTTTACCATTGCACCTAACGTTTGACATATTGACGGTGTCTGGTGATTTGATTAATAACTTCTACATTTTTACGCTAATTTGAAAATTTTGTTCTCGAATATTATTAGCCTAGCAATATCTGGAGTCCATAAATAAGCAAGGATAATATCTAATACGAATCGCTTTACTTAAGTGCAATCTTTTGCCTGCGGTTATGATCCCCAATAAATACACAATTAATCTTTCCCAGAGATTTATTAGTGGATAGGCGTCGTTCGTCTAGGTAAACATTTTTGATTACATTTTTACTTACCATTTAGTGAGGTAGTGGTCAAATGCTTCCCTAAACCAAATAAAAAAAAATAGGTTCGGGGTCCATAGGATTTTGGATTCAGAACGTAAAGGTAAACGTTCAGAAATTAGTTTTAGTAACGGTAGAGCTCCTTGTGAATGAGTTCGTCCAGGGAAGTACTGCTACCTTACCTATTTCTGCCGCCAAGCAATAATGTGAACATTACTACACTACGTTCCGGTTTCGAAGGGTAAGGGTACTGGTGAAATAATAATAATAATAATAATAATAACGCTCACACTCAACATAGCCCCGCACTAGGGAAACCCTGTGTCGCGGGTGCCATGGACACACACATAGACAACCACAAATTACACCCAAACTCACGAGAGAAATAAATGTAGGCCATACAAATATTTCTCCCAGCTCGGGAATCGAACCTGGGACCTCTGCGTGGCAGTCCGGCATGGTAACCGTTCGGCCACGGAGGCAGTTATTACAGTTATTACAGAAATTACAGGCACATGGTACTTGTCAACTTGTGTCTCAGGGTATTGGGCGCAGAGGCAGTGCCCCTCAGATCTTTGTGATAAAAAGCTCTAAGTGGCACTGAAACTGTTATGGACAGGCGTGTCGCTTACCACCAGGCATAGGTACGACTTGTTCGTCCAGTCACTTTGTATTAAAAACAAGTAAAGTAGGGTTGGCCTAATGCGTTCCACGATCTGTGATCTGTGATTGTTTGTCGTATAATGCTCTCGTCTTTTACTCTATGTCAAAAGTATCTTTCCTTTTCCAGATCACAAGCATGTACTCTCTCCCTAACATCACGTTCGCCGATGAAAATTCGACGGATGGCGAATACACACCTTACGGAGATCGGTTAGAAACGTACATTGTGCCGGTACTGTTCGCTATCATCTTCGTTGTGGGCGTTCTCGGCAATGGGACGCTGGTCATCGTGTACATTCGACATAGGGGCATGAGAAATGCTCCTAATACGTAAGTTGATTTGTATAAAAACTTAAAATTATAGGAATAGTAACTTAAAATCACTCGGATTTTTACTATAGTTTTGAATGCGTGATTATAAGAAGGATGAAATGAGAACGGGATTTTAAGGGAAATACGTATTTAAGGTTTTTGTTTATTTAAGATTCTATTTATTATGTGTTATCAATTTAATACATATCTGACATAGGTTTATTATATTTCTATTTGTGAGGATCTGTAATTGGCTCTCAGTTGTTACAATTATTATATAAATAGGAAATGAAACTATTTTCCGGATTTAAATCGCGTATATTTGTTTTTCAAACAAACCGACGTTTCGGGCCCTTTACAGGTACCATGGTCACGGTTGACTGAGGTGGTACAGTCTTCAACCAGTTATGTCTAATATTGATGCAAACCACCCTATTTTTTCACTATAGTTACAATAGTTATTAATTAAATACGTTATTTTTAATTTTACAAAGAAACATTTCAATTTACGCTACATTAAGTTTTACAAATTATTTTATTGAATGAATTTTTATTAAGTTCAATTTATTATTAATTAATAATAGAAATTAGAATAAACTAAAACATATTAATTAGTACTGCAGTCTTATGTCTGTTTGGGATTTTTCATTACAGGAAATACTGGATCCCAAACTGGTGGTACGGAGAAACCATCTTCCCTGTTGAAATTAGGATGATTTTTAATCTTAATGGCCTCTCGCAGCATCCCAGGTAGATAACGGGCTTCTTTTGCAAGGACCTGGGGTTTTTTAAACTTCATTGATATATGTAGGTTTATCCATGACATGCTCGCAAACTGCAGACTTGTTTACGCGACGGTGTTTGACATCAGCTATATGTTCTTTGACGCGGGTACAAATACTTCGCTTGATTGTTTGTCCAATATAAGAGAGACCGCACCACAGTCAAGCTTGTAAACTCCTGCATCCTGTAAGGGGATATTACATTTCACGGGTCTCAGGAACTGAGAAATCTTCCTCAGGGGCTTGAAATACGTCTTGATAGATGCACGCCTGAGGACTCTTCCGATCTTGTCTGTAACACCTCTCACGTAAGGTAAGATGGCAGGTCTTCGCTCGACTGTTGGTGGTTTCCCACGGGGCATTAGCGTGGAATCTTCAACTTATTCGCATGTAGGACTTGCTTTATATGCTGAAGTTCCTCTGCCAGATGATTACTGTCGCAGACACCATATGCTCTCTGAAACAAAGATTTGCTTACTTTAGCGAACTGGCTAGGATGGTGATGGGAATTACCATTGAGATACCTATCTGTATGGGTTTTCTTTCGAAATACAGTATGGCTCAAGGTGTTATTAGGATTTCTTTTAAATAAAACATCTAAGAAAGCTAAAGTACCACAATTCTCTATATAAAAAATAATATTGTGGTTTGTTTGAAAAAACAAATATACGCGATTTAAATCCGGAAAATAATTTCATTTCCTATGTAACAATCGCGCAACCTAAGAACTCGATAATTATTATGTAAGTTAGTTTTAAGCTGTGTTCCTATAAGATAAATAAATAAAAGAAGATACATTAGCTTTGAAAGATATGTAAAACGCGTACAATGGACATTTAAAACAAAATCGTGAGCTGAAAAAAGTATTAGTATCATAGGAGCGCACGGCTACTAATCATACTTTATGAAAAATGTCAAAATCGCTGAAGTTTCCGTTGGGTTAGAGAAAACGACAAAGAATTTCAATATCCAAAAATAAATCTCAAAGACGCCATTTTGAAAATATTTTCCTACAATTGCACGTTGCTACGTATGACATACCTTGAAGCCTACACTTGTAAGTTTGTATACTAATGGCGTTCTTTGTGTAGGGAACAAAACCGACTGAAATTGCCGCTGGCGCGCGATGCTTGAAGCGTGAACTGCTTACACTTTTTGCCTTGTCTGCCTGCCGGAAATTATAGCACAAAATTTTACCTTACGTACGTACGATCGTAACTCCAGGATCCGTAAATATACTTGAATGGTATAATGAAGGCATTTCTTTACTAATGAACTAATGAATGCTTTTAAAAGTTCGCGCGAGGCGTTACGTTTCCACATTTATATGGCGAACGGCTATGGAGTGGAATTCTCTCGCTGGACATTTTCATGATACATGCAACACACATTGCACTTGCTTTATCGTCAACGTCATCGTCCGTTTCATATAGACGAGAAAGTCTTAGAAAATTGAGGGATTTCAATTTGTTGTTGAATTGATGAGTTTCATTTTAAAATAGAAGTTCGTCAAAGTATATCAGATACTTTATTTTTATTATGTCAGGCTATATTAGACAATATTAAAAGATAACCTGTCAATGTAGGAGTACCAGCAAATACATGAAGCGTTGAGGAACAACGACCCTACTAAAAAATGCATGTGAAAAACGTCATAAGTTCAACGTGGACAAGAACAACCAGCAAGCGAGTCTGTGCCAATTACAATTATATTCCTTGAAAGTTACCTTACAGAAATATATAACAGTTGTAAAAGTTAGCAAATATCATAGTATGCAACTTATACAAGTGGAACAATATTCCCTGGTGTTTATTATTTTTAGAATATGGCAGCAGCATTTGACTGCTGATTGCCATAAAGGTTTTTAGCTCATATTATACCTTGACAATCATTGTATAAGTAAAAGTAATAATTTATTAGCGGTCGATAAACAAAGAATATTTGAATATTCTTTGTTACCAGGCGTACAGAGGCATCTTGTAGGCATGCAGAGTGGAGGTAGATGGGACAATGATTGTATCAACACTGCCTTGGTTCCTTCACGTTTGGATTCCATTTTCCAATTTACATCAGGTAGAATGACGTCATCTGCCTGAAGAAAGACTAAAATCGAACTAATTTGTAGGCACGTACGCCTAATTTAATTTCCACAGTGTCGTTCTAGAAAAAATGCGTTGTCGATCGTCTGTTGCTTATACATGAACTCGATCGTCGATCGTAAAAAAAGCGAGCAAATCTGTAGGCACCTTAACATCAATCAGTGTCTACCTTTAATACTGCCTGGTTTCGACTCACATTTGACGATTTTCTGATAATTTTGATAATTGTAAATTTTAAGTTTGTAACCAGACAGGTAGCGGTCTAGAGTTTTGATCACCATCTTTTTAAGAACTGCTTGTCCTTCTTTATTAAATTTCTGAATCATGCAATTTTGAGGGTTTGTTACCTAATAAAATACAAGTGTGTCGAATTGGGTTTGACATAGGCAGGGTCGAAAAAAGCTCTAAAAGGTTCGTGTGATATAGGATATAACATTATCAGTGCGTCGCCTTTTGTTTTCTCAACGGTCGTTGACATAATGTCGTGTGTCGAGTGTTAGTGGATATTGAAGACAATACATGAAATGCCTAAATGGAAAGAAAGACAGTTTTTTTTATTGACAATGTCGTAAGTGCTCCTAGATATGAATATAAATCGTAAAATAACACGTATATGTGAATAAGAAAAAAAAGATCTTTTTGTGTATGGAGTGATAAAAAACCTTTATTCTGCGTGACTGATGATAACTTACATTAATCTATATTTTACTAACAGATACAACTTCAAATAAAACAGTTATTTACAATATAGTAGATAGAGTATCTACTAAATAAAAGTATTCTATGTAGCTAGGTAGTAAATGTATTCTAAGGTCTCTAGTTTTTATTTTTAATTAAATAATGTACAGTACCGTCTATAGAAGGCTCGGATTACGTTGGGCTTTCATATTATTAAATCATAACTATTAATATAACTTTATTTTCTCTCTGCAGGTACATATTCTCTCTAGCTCTAGCAGATCTGCTAGTGATCCTGATCTGCGTGCCATTCGTGTCAATCATATATACAGTGGAATCCTGGCCGTGGGGGGAGCTAATTTGCAGAATATCAGAAGCGGCTAAAGACGTCAGTATTGGAGTTTCAGTCTTCACTTTGACGGCTCTATCGGCTGAACGATATTGCGCAATTGTCAACCCTTTTAGAAAGCTGCAGGTGAGTATGTACGTAGACACAGATTTAAGATTTATATTCAACCTTATGTCCTTTATAATGCGATTGATCTTAAAACCAATATTGAGAAACCCAGCGTGTTGTTGTTAAATAGACGAAATTTTTAAACATTGTATTTGTAATATTCTTTGTCATTTTTGTCAGTAAAATGACCGAGTTCTCCCGAGGACGCTAAACTTTTAATGGCAGGTACTTATACATGTTTGCTAAATTCCATTAGGCCTATTATCTGACAAAGCGGAGTGGAGAAGAGCTTTTTTAGCAAAAAAGTATTTTATTATTTTGACATCTACCTATAAGGCGTCCCGCTCAGACAATTTAACGAAACACTGATTGGTGCTGAAATACCTTGACGCCCTTCTCTGCTAGGCTTTGATAATGTGCCTTGTGGCCAAATTCAAATAAAGTGCAAATTAAGTTGAACCATTATGATTTATACAGTAATTTGTTTACCCAAATCGCTCGTTAACAAGTTTATATATAGCCTAGTTTATTCACGTTCACGTTTGATTGAAAAATTTAGTTATGTGTTTTAGTTACTTATTTGAACTTGGCAAATTTACTTAGATGTATATTTATTACCTTAATGGACTGCACGTAATGGAAATAACTTGTGTGTGTTTATCATCATCAATTCATTTATACGTCCCACTGCGGGGCACGGGTCTATTCTCAGGCGAGGGTTTAGGCCTTCTTTTAGGTTGGGGACTTCACACGTTTTCCGAGGGTTGTAACCTTCTTCGACGTGCAGGTTTCATGTACGCTCTTAAGGTTAAGAGTATACCTAAATATAATATTACAATTACATAATAATAGTAATAATGTAAAGTACAACTGATGCAAATAAACTGAATAAAATTAAAGTTGGAATTAAATACATTGCAATTACATTATGGACAATAGAATATATATCAGAGTCATATTATAATACTGCCGTCCCTGGTTGTTGATTCAAGATAGCGATCCGCGGAAACTATGAATTTCGGTTCTGAGCATGTAAAAAGGGCGAAAGCGCTATTCCGAAGAAAATTTCAAGTGAGTATGTTTTAGGTTTTACGACTGTTTTAGAATTCAATTTTGGTTTCAATTAACTTTAAGTTTTAGAATTAAATTTAAAACAGGACGTAAATATTTTAAAGTTGTTATGAATAACTAAAACATTTTTGTTATAATATCAAGTGACGGTGATAAGTTGTGCACCTGGTGGAAAGCGACACGCCTGTCAATAACATTTGCAGCTTTAAATCGCAAAGATTTGAGGAGCACTCCCACTGCGCCGGTCGTCACCCTGAGACACAAGCTGACAAGCCCAATGTGCCTGTAATGTCACCAGCACCTTTACTCTTCAAAACCGGTACGCAGTAATGTTTCCATTAGTGCTTGGCGGCAGAAATAGATAATGTGGCAGTACTTCTCTGGACGAATTCCTTCACAAGGAGCTCTACTGCTACTAAATTATGTTCCCCTGAAAAAAAAAGTCCAAACGGCTTTTTTGCCCTTTCTACAAAATAACCACGATAATGTCCAACGAGCTCTACCAAAATGAGCTACGAATCGAGTCGATCGAGAGACCTCACGAATTTCTCTTTATTTGTGGCCCTAGTTTATAGAGGTAATGTCTCCTGAATAGGTCCGTAGCTCAAAATTGTTATTGCAGTGCCTCGGTGGTATCTTTGTATTTTTTTATTTATTAGCTTTACCAATGTCTGTGTACAATATTACTTATTTTATCCCAATATACCTTGCAATATATTTGCCACAAAAACTTATAGGTAAACCAACATGTACTAAAACATAACAATGTTTACCTAAAATAAATAAAAAAACGAATACTTTCAATTTTGACCAAACCAAACAACCAAATTAATGGAGATTGACGCGTGCATGACTTTTACGAGATGAGTTAGTTATATGACTGAATTAAATAAATTGAGAATATTTTACGGATCCTGAGAGGAGAGTCATGGTGAATATCAATGTCACTCCTGTATACGCAGAGGTCCCGGGTTCGATTCCCGAGCGGGGGAAATATTTATACCTATAGCCTACACTTATTTATCTCGTGAGTTTGGATGTAATTTGTGATTGTCTATGTGTGTGTCCATGGCATCCGCGATACAGGGTTTCTCTACTGTGGGGCTATGAGTGTGTGCGCGTTAACAAAAATGTCACTGTAATTATTTGCCGTCCTACACAACTTTGCAATTGGCGAATTTATATTATGTATTAATAATTATAAGGCAACAATTACTTCTGAAGTTGGAGATCCAAGTATTGTGCATAATCTATTTCTCTTGTCTGTTGCGTAGTTCATGAAAGCAGACAAATTAAGGCATAACCGAAACACATTTGTTAAAGTAAGATATTACAGCATTTTTTGCGTTGTGTTGTAGGGTTCGTTTACACATGGGTACATCGTAAATTTATGACGATAATAAATCAACCAAAAGTTCGAAACGAGACTGGTTACGGTTAGTCACTTTATACAGAGGCAAAGCAAATCTTTAAAAATATATGAATCCTTACTTACTCAAGTATTACTTACTTTCTAGTTCTACTACCAGACTTTGAGAGATCCTGTAAAGTGTTCGCTAACAATTTTATTCGATATTAAGTTGTGATTGTTCTTTTCTGCTTGCAGACTGAGTGATTTCAGTGTATTGAACCTTATTTCGATGTCTTTGCTCGATGAATAAGTATAATTTATCTATCGTTTTAAATGTGCAATAAATCAATTATCTCTAACACACGTAGTTGTTTTTAATAGCAGTAGAGCTCCTCGTGAAAGAAGTCGTCCAGAAAAGTTCACAGAGCATGACTGCGTTCCGATTTTGAAGGGTAAGGCTCAACTCAAACTGGCGCAGAGTCGAAGCGTCGCGTCGCGCCCTGTTTTTCAACTACACCGCCTGGCGACGCGCGACGACTCTCGCATTAGTGCGCCGGGATCACAGTGTGGTCGGAGTCTGACGCCTCACGGCGCCCAATAGGACGCCTCACGGCGCCCAATAGACGCGCGAAGCTGCTCGAATGCTACCAGGCGTCGACACGCATCGACGCTCGATTCCATATTTGCAAAATTTGTACCTTAATAATGAGAAAATAGAAATGAATCGAATCGAAGCGTCGCGACGCGTCATGTTTTTTGCCTATAGCATTATTATAGGCGAAAAACATGACACGTCGCGACACCTCGACTCTGCGCCAATGTGAGTTGCGCCTAAGGGACTTGTCAAGTTATGTCTCAACGTGACGTGTGTTTTGGCTCGTAAATAGTTTGTAGTTGTTTGTTACACAATTGATCACAAATTTCGTTATGCAATGTATAATATCGTTACAACAATTCGCTTCCATTCCATTCCACCGCAACATAAATTGACCCTTAAGATCTTTGCGATCTAAAGCTCTGAGTGGCACTGCAACTGCTATGGCCAGGCGTGTCGCTTAACACCAGGCGCACGACTTGTTCGTCCCGTTACTTGGTATAATGATAAAGAAACGGAGTTGTAAACCTTTACATTTAAACTCATAAATATATACGTCAATATAAAATGGCAATAAGTAAAAGCCCACACAGGAATATTCCGGGAGTGGGCACTCGGCCGACTTTTGCACTTTTTATAGCTATGAACCGTTTTATTTCATGGGCCGTCGTAAAATTATCGTAAACTGGGCAACATAAAGACATTTTCGTAATTTCATTACGTAGTTTTCCCCAATTTTAAATGATTTTTTTGGTATTTCCTGAGAATCTTATACAGCGATCAGGGTAGGACCTGGCGTTCTATGCCACGGAAATATTATAAAATTACTATTATTTGTAACATAAAATTCAAGGCAATCCAAATAATATATATTTTTCTTATGATACCAAGTGACAGAACGAACAAGTTGTGTGCCTCTGGGTAAACGATACGTTACGTTTTATGCAATGGAAATATAGAATTCAAGAATAAATTACTCCTTGCTTTGTCACAAAACTTAACTCTATGGTAAATAGGTATAAAAGACAAGTACACGATGTACATGAATGTATTTTAATAAGTGCATTGCTGTTTTTTATTTAACACAATAGGTACATTGTTACTGGAACTGTATATGAATCACATTATTAAAAATACCTATACTTTTTTTTTGCGATACGCCACGTAGGCATGGCAGAGTCCAATTAATTTGATAAAACAATTTTATATAGCTTTAAATACTTTTTTAATTTAATTTATATAACACTGTCGACAATGTTGATTGATTATAATTATTAATACCAAGATCGAACACTCAGAAAAAATTCCTTCGATCCGGCCGGATTCGAACCGATATCTTCTAGCTTACCGTGCCAGACGCTATACCAACTAAGCCACGGAACGAACCAGCGGACCTCACGAATTTTTCTATGTGCTTGCGTCGTGTCTTTGTATTTGGTTTTTCAACGACTTTTTAGTTTTTCTGAGTGTTCGATCTTTGTATTAATAATTATAACAAACTAGTGGAGTAATTTCACAAAAAATAATTGAATATCAAATCAATAAAAAATTAAAATACAGTGAATAGCGACATCTCTCGCCAGGACTGGTAGTTGTAATGGTACTAACTGGGTGATAAATCTTTCATAGATTTCTCACAGATGGCGCTACGACTAAAAAGTCGTTGAAAAACCAAATACAAAGACACGACGCAAGCACATAGAAAAATTCATGAGGTCCGCTGGTTCGTTCCGTGGCTTAGTTGGTATAGCGTCTGGCACGGTAAGCTAGAAGTAGTCGGTTCAAATCCGGCCGAATCGAAGGAATTTTTTCTGAGTGTTCGATCTTTGTATTAATAATTATAACAAACTAGTGGAGTAATTTCACAAAAAATAATTGAATATCAATTCAATAAAAATCTAAAATGTTAATCGACTTCTTTTTAGCGTATCGATATGTATAATGCTATAATGCTATATATATATATAATGCTATTGTGGCCGAGAACACAGCCACGCCGACCGCGTCACTAGTAGCCGCGATTTAAATCCTCAATCGTGCCAGTGTTAGGACACACGACACGATATGAGACGGGCCGACCAACTTGATCTCAAAGCCTTATTTAAAAACTTCCAGATCGGCCATGACAATTCGTGTCCAAGAGGAAGACTTTGAGAAGGAGGGACAAAGGTGGTGGTGGTTGTAGGATGGTAATCTTTAGCGCTGAAGGTTGCACCTCGTTTGAGTTGGCTCAATGCTCACATTGATTGATTGATTTAAAACAAATATCCGCAGAACTACAATTTCGTTTGCATGCCTAAAACTTGCAAGTTTAATTAGGTGACTGTCCTTGCAATTATAGTTTGTTAGGTATGTTACAGTTATTTATTGTAATTTTGTTGATTTGATTGTATTAACAATTGGTTTCCGTAAATTCACTTTGGCAAGAAATTTAATGTAACTTTAAATGAATTGGAAACGAAAGTATTTTTCCGGATTTAAATCGCATATATTTGTTTTTTCAAACAAACCGACACGTTTCGGGCTATTACAGGTCCCATGGTCACGATTGATTGAGGTGGTACAGTCATCAACCAGTTATGTCTAATATTAATGCACCACCCTATTTTTTCACTATAGTTGCAAAAGTTATTAAATAAATAGTTTATTTTTAATTTTACAAAGAAACATTCCAATTTACCCTACATTACGTTTTACAAATTATTTTAATGAATTAATTTTTATTAAGTTCAATTTATTATTAATTAATAATAGAAATTAGAATAAATTAAAACATATCAATTAGTATTGCAATCTTATGTCTGTTTGGGATTTTTCATCAGAGGAAATACAGGATCCCGAACTGGTGGTACGGTGAAACCATCTTCCCTGTTGAAATTAGGACTTACTTTTTTTTACTTAGACTTCTTTTGCAAGGACCTGAGGTTTGTAAAACTTCATTGAATGTATAGGTTTATCCACGGCATGCTCGCAGGCTGCAGCTTGTTTACGCAACGTAAACCTTAAGAACTTTAAATTAATTGTTTAAATGACAAACTTTGTAAATGGCTAAGTCAGTTTGTAATTTAAGAATATAAATCGGATTTAGAAAGCTGTAAAATAAATAAATAAAATAAATAAATTTCGAAAAGTAGGTAAGAAATAAAACACAATGGGAAAGGAAAACAAATGTATTTTGTTATTAAACAAACGTGAAAAATATTTATAAGTCACAAGAATTATCTACCTTGGAACGATGCTATTTCTAAGGTAATAAATAGATGATTTCATCATCATCATTTCTAGTGTAACATCATCAGCCTTTTTTAAAGATGGTTGATAAGTACAAATTTATATTTACAACAGAATCATGATCTACACCGGTAAGAGCGAATGTATAACTTTTATTATAGTCGAAAAACGAATTCAGTAATATTTTCGTATTATTTAAATAATGTTGTAATTGGGAGTACCCACTTAAGATTAGATCGATACGTGCACCATAAAATAATAAAATGTCACATATCACTTTCTTGATGTCATCTGCTTCAGCCAATGTTCTAGTTTATTTATACCTCTATAATATTCAATGAAAATACGTAATTAAAACCACAAAATGTAAATATTTTTTACGCCTAGGAATGCGACATGCTAACAAAATTGTTGACTTTTTAATTAAATTGTTTATTTTGCACAAAAATATTTACATTAAACTCTTGCAAAATAAACATGCACCTATAATCTTTATTAACAACCATTAAAATCTGGTAAAAAGAAGGTTTTTGTATGATATAATAATAACAATAAAGCACACACTCATAGACTAGGGAAATCCCACAGACCACATAGAAAAATCCTGTATCGCGGGTACCATGAACACCCACAGAGGTAGACAACCACAAATTACACCCAAACTCACGAGAGAAATAAATTTAGGCCATACAAAAATATGGCAAGGCCCGGGAATCGAACCCGGGACCTCTGCGTAGCAGTCCAGCATGGGAACCGATCGGTCACTGAGGTAGTTTTGTACATGCATATAATAGCGGTAGTAAAATTTTTTTGAAAATCGTTATAAATATTTACGGTGTCCATTTCGAAAACTCCTTACAAAACAAGGAAAAACCAATTCAACAAAGGCTAATTAACACACAAAAAGTTTTTAAATCCCAGTAAATAAAATTTCTTTTATTTTGTTGAATTCATACAATTTCTTGATACTATACTCAAATTATTCATAAGTGCATGGTACCCATTGACTTTTGCCGTAGCGCCATCAGTGAGAAATTTATTTCTTCACTCAGAGAGGTACCTTTATAGCTACCATCGCTGACTAGAGATGTCGCTTTAATAATTGTAATTCTTAAGTTTATTAAATGTTCAATTATTTTTTGTGAAATTGCCACTAGTTTGCTATACTTATTATAACAAAGATCGAAACACCAAGAAAAATTCATTCGATCCGACTGGATTGGAACCAGCACCCTCAGGCAATCCGTGTCAGATGGTCTACCAATTAACTCACGTAACGAGCCGTGAAATTATCAAATATTTTAAAGTATTTATTTTCTTTGATAATTATCATGGCATTAGTTTGATAGCTGATAATTATCCATGCTTTCCAGACGTTATTAAATTTTTGACTAAATATTACAAATAGGGAGAAAATTAAATAAACACCAAGAAAAGTCTTTGGGAAAACGATTTCATTTTCATTAACAAGTTAGTGTTCAACCAGGCTCTTCATAAATTATTATCTTTTCCTTGTTTTTTTCTTTGAGATTGACAATTATTTGATACGTTTGGATACGTCTCAGATATAACATATGGCACCAAATAACTAGCGGTAGCATTTTGTTGTTCCAATTAATTTTATGAATATCAAGATAAATTATTAAAGTATTTTATTGAGATAACTATCATGATAATATCAACCATAATAATTACTTCGAACCCTGCTTGCTATTAGCTTTTTAGACTACTGTAGTAGAATGCAAACTTGCAGACAGAGGAATGGTCTCTTTTTTTATAGCTGATGGTGTGACTTATTGTGTACGGCTTCACCAATTTGGTCTATTAAGAAACCCCTGGACGATCTGTAATTTCTTTTCACTTATGATAATAATTATTTACTTCTTAAAACATGTCATATAAAATTTAACTAATAAGTATAAATATGTGCGCTTTAGTTTTTATAATTCTATATATTATAATTAATTAAATCGAGAGACGGTAGTTTAAAAAATTAAGCCATTTTCTATGACTGTGCGAAGAGGATTTTACGGTTAAAAAATTCTGTAGATCTTAAAATTTGAATCGTCGTTTTTGTGGATAAAAAATAACCGCGAGTATTTAAAACGACCATTTTATCATGAAAACGATGAAAAGGATTTTATCGCTAGTTAATTTTAGCAATCACTTTGCTTTAAAATTTTCGTTCAGCGATTACAAGGCGGTGAAAAATCTAATTTTCCTCATGGCACCCACGTTTAATGAAACGCCCTTGTTGCAAGTTGCTGTGTGGTTTGGGATATTCTTTTGCGATTTAATGGCGAAATAGATGATGAAGTCAAATCTTCATTTATTTGTTTGACAGCCTTCCTTTTTTCGGTTGGAGAAAAATGATTTTTGAACACATAATATATCTAAAACGAATTCGTTCGTTATTCTATCTAATGAAATTTCTATTTAATCCATATATCGCCGGTGTTTTGTGGAAAGGGCGTAAGCGCCAATTAAAAAAAAATTTTTTTTTTTAATGTTTAAAGTTTAACGACTGTTTTATAATATTTATACGTCCTGATTTAAATTCAATTTTGGTTTTAATGAAGCTTAAGATTTAAAATTAAATTTAAAACACGTTGTAATTAGTTTAATATAGAGGTGAAAATCTAAAACGTCCTGAAAAAAATTCCGAAATATCGTTTGTGCCGTCTCTACAAAAAATCGACTGAATATCATAGCTATTTTCTTTCCATACATTGTTTTTTTTTTTAATAAGTATAAATTTACTAGAATATGTAATACATTGTCCCCATATTTAATCAACTTTAAAATTTGAAGTTACTCCAGTTACCAGTTTGTTATAATTTTAATACAAAGATCGAACATAGAATAAAATTCCAATGATCTTACAGGAACTGTGTCCTTTTTTGGACTTTTTTTGCCAATTTGCCAATGTAGGGCAAAAAAGCTTTTATCTTATTCGTCATTTTAGTTAAATTATTTTAATTTTCGGTATGAAAGGACACCCATTAATTAATATAATCTATTTCAACTAATACATTTTTATTTAAAAATGTGCATAAACAAAGAGAAAAGTGTTCAAAGTTACCCAACTTAACTATAATGAACTTGTACCTCGATTGAACGTCGAGTAGTGCATGAAACGTTTTTCACTAATTAAGACACTGCAAGTTTACCCTTTATTTCTAGTCTGCAATTTGCAGAGGAGGTCCTTATTAAAATGAACGCTTGCTTTAATGAGAAAATGTTAACGAAGGACTGATTGCATAAATTACAGTGTAGTAATACTTACAAATAGTATGGAATCTGAAGAATATAAGAAATGTTAGAGCTCCTTGTGTAAGAGTTCCTTCAGGGAAGTTCTGCCATGTTATCTTTTTGTTTTAATATTAAGTGACGGGATGAACGAGTCGTGCGCCTGATGGTAAGCTATTCGCCTGTCCATAACAGTTCCAGTTAGAACTTTAAATCGCAAAGATCTGACTTCAGCACTGCCACTGCGCCCGTGACCTGAGACATAAGTTAACAAGTCCCATGTGCCTAATTTTACACCTATTCCTGCTGCCAAGCACTAATAGCATTACTGCGTTTTGATTTTAAAGGGTTAGCGCGTTTGCGTATTGCATCCGATTCGTATTTATTCCGAATCCGAGACTATCGAAATCTAGAAAACTCGGCCCCACTTCGGATGTCGCTTGTTCACTATCCGAGTATCCGAGAAAATACGAATAATCACAGAGATAAATTTATATAGGCGAACAAGCGATGTTCACCTAGAGATAAATTTATCTCTGTGAATTTCGGACCATAATTTCTTGGATTCGGAACTGATACGAATCGGACGTGGTGCGCAAATGCTGTAAGGGTGATGATGAAACTACAGGCACATGGGACTTTTCAACTTATGTCTCAGGGTAACGAGTGCAGCAGTTAAAGCGCTGATCGGCACTCGATGGTCGCGTTCTAATCTACAGGCAAGGAATTCCAAATATATCCAGAAATATCCACAACGTAGGTTCACCCCTATTAGTATTTTATATGTAATATTATAACAAGTTTAACTCATTCGAGTTCGTTTTGGGATCGTAACTATAAATCCATGTTTCGTCACCTGTCTATTACTATGTCCCACACTAAATTTAACGCCCCTTCGTTGAATCTGGTAAGCATGGCATTGCACCAAGTGACGCGATCCGTTTTTTAAGCCTCAGTCAAATTGTGTGGGATCCACCGAGAGCACAGCTTTTTCACACCCAAATGTTTGTGTAGTATTGATTGTATTTGACTCATGCCTATGCCTAAAGATGCCCGAATCTCATGGTATGTCATATGCCTGTCTATTTTGGTCATACGGCGCACAGCATCAATGTTTTTGTTGTTCACAGCAGTGGACGGGCGATCATCACGAAATCCGTCACTGAGATTCACACGACCGCGTTTGAATTCTGCAAATCAGCTGTAAATAGTAGTCTTGCATGGTGCTTCATCGCCAAAAGCAGTTTGAAGCCGAGCGAAGCTCTGCTGAGCTGTTCAATTACACTTAAAGTCGTAGAAAATCAGACTACAAAAATTTTCAGGAGTTAAATCCATGGTGATGTAGACAACCAATTTCTAAAATGACGCGACAATGTAAAAACAAGTGACAGTCAGATGAAAAAAACTGTATTCTACAGCCAAAGAGTTCCATTTTCAAACGTTGTAATTACTTTTTAAATACTATTTATGTAAGTGGCCAGTTCCGGAAACTTATAGTGCGCCCTATGTATAAGACTCCTATGTGAAATTTTTAGAGTGAAAGTACTTTTAATTGTTGTAGCTGTAATTATATTAGTAGGAATCGTTAGACAACTTAAATGAGGCGATCATTGAACTAATAACCTCAATAACCGAGCTTTCTAAACACCGAACAGTAATTTTTAGCAATCATACTTAAAAAATAAGTAATAAGATGTGAGCAAATTGTTAAAGGAGTTAAAGTTGTAACAATATTACTTATAAAATACTAATAGGGGTGAATTTACCTTGTGGATATTACAAAGATTCACACGAAGAGTTCTGCTTCCACATTATATGGCGCACGGCTATTGGAATTCCTTGCCTGTAGATTTCTTCTCTGAATGCTATAACTTGGGTCTTTTGAAGGCGAGAGTGAATAGGTATTATATAGTAGGTGTGCGTGCTCCACCGTCGCTTTCCATCAGGTTAGATGGAGGTCAAATGAGTACCTATTTATTATAAAAAAATACAACACATTTTTAGAAAAAAGAAAAACATTTGTCTATTTTTATGTACGGAACACAACAAAGTATAGTCGGTCGCTTGCCGGAACGGAAGTGATGTGAAAGAGCGGAAAGTAGTGTTGCCAATTAACGTCCACTTGAACTTTTTAATTTCTATTTTATATTTTTAATTATCTTGTCTTGTCGTGCGTTTATATTGTGAAAATATGGTGTAATTAAAATGAAAATTTAATAAATACACTATGCGGAATGTCGGAATTTCACTATCTGTAATAAAAAGTGTAATAAAGTATGAAAGTTGTCATCATTGATTATTTTTCTCACACTCACAGAACAATAGATACGGTAGAAGCGCTTTATTTGTGTGGCACGTATGTCAACAAGACGAGAAGTACCGCATTCTCAATTTCAGTCCACCATTTTCACCTTGTACGCGAGCGAGATAATTGACCGATCATAATCGGTCAATTATCTCGCTTAAAACCTTAAAAATGGTAGAAAAATATTTAGTTACTTTGGAGTGCAAAAATTATAGCAGTACTAGTAACGTATTAACTATGGTGGTGTTTCATATCATTGTTACGTCTTACCTACCGCTGCATTATGATCGCTTCTTTTTCGGAGAACTAAGTAAACATCTCGAATTCGACGTTGACCGCCAGGTGCTGCCATCGTCGTTACCTATATTGAAATTTCAATATAAAACCAAAACCTTGTAACTTGCAGTAATAGGTATTGAACTTTCAAGAATATGCCAACAGGGTAAAGTTTAAATTATATTAACAATCCCGAATTTGTTTCTCCTTTTTAAATTAAAAACTACGACCAATCATAATCAAGATTTCATATTGTTTCAAATTATGTATATGTGTGAATTTTGGCGACGGTGGTTCTGATACTAATCGAGGCACTTTCATTGTTTTTTTCTTCTGTGTTTTTTTCATAGACTTTGGGGGTCGAAATTCGAATTTTCGTTACAACCGGTAGAATTATCTTTTTTAAATTAGCTTCAAATTTTATGCATATCGTTTGAGTAACGACCGAGTAATCCGTTCGGAAATTGTGCAATTGAAGTCGATACCAAGAAAGCTTCACCCGCTGGACGTGTTTCGATAATATGGTTTTACTATTTACTAAGAAAAAAGAGACACACGGTGACATCCTGTAGCGAGATCGTCAAAGTTGTGGGTCGTAGAGGATGTGACTAGCACAGGGTCGTGTGGGTAGCACAGATTACGAGAGGCTTATACCCAGCACTGGGTGAATCCGGGGTGTAATGATGATGATTTACTGAAAAAAATCACTTTGATTTTATTTTAACTTGCTTTATTATAAAATAAGAGTGTAAATTTGTTTAGTGATTAATAAAACGAAAACAAGATGTTTTTTAATCTGACTCATGACTCCTCGGTCAGTCAGTGACGTTTTACATTTGTATTTTTGTTCTAGCTCCGTAAGTTGCCGCTGGTGTGTGCGACGGTCATCTGGGCAGCTGCTTTGCTCTTCGCCATTCCTGCAGCTGTGTTTTCCAACACAAGAACGGGTATTGTGCATCCAAACATCACCATCGTTTATTGCACACCTTATCCGGACGGATGGGAAAATTATCCCAAGTAAGTTTCTATGTATTTCACGGAATATACGCGGAATATATTTAACTTTCGCAAAAAATAGTTGTGTAAAACTATTTTTTTCCTTCAGTTAGTTTTCCCACCCTCCTTTCGCATGAAATTATTAAAATAACGCAAGCGTAACTACAGTCACAAAAACCACCAACAAAAATATATCCGATCACGTATCGGGTATTTCGTCGGGAAGTTGGTTTGTATTTAGTTTCTCCGTAAAGCGTCCTTATGCCTCGGCCATGAAAGTATCGCCACACTTGAAGCGTCAATCAAAATACACCCACGAAGTTTGGTAAATCGGCCTTTTCAGTAAATCTTCGGTGGTGGGAGGAAGACAAATAGAAGTCTTTTTACGAATTAAGTAGTTAATATTGTTTAATATTTTTGGTGGAATATACTTTATGTATGTATTTATAATGTACTAACGAAACAATAAATAAAATAAAAATAACTATTTTCAAAACCTGACACGCGGAGGGACAGTTTCGTGCACACTATGGAACTTTAGTGTAGAACTGTTGTGGTCGCCCGCAAAAAACTCGTGCAACGTTCATGCAAATTCGCTCGTATTTTGTGGCCGTTTATAAATAAGTCATCTATTTGTAATTGATGCCCGACGCTAACGCTTGATGCAATAAGAGGATACGCCACGAGGGTCGCGGCTCGTGTCCTCGCGCTAGGAGTTGTTGAATGTTCAACACTCGATCGAAGATTTCTCTGTCTTTCAACAACAAAAAATATCCAATACAAGCGACGCTGTTTTCCACAATTTAACCGTCATTTGGTTCATAAAAATGGAAGTAAATTAATTTGCTACTCCGCGAACCCAGTGAAGGTTAAATATTCGGCCGAGCGTCGAGCAGTCAACAGGAGGAGGCCTGAGGATGCCTCGTGGAGAGGCGAAACACGTTTCGGGTATATTTTTGGTGATGGTTTGGGACTATAGTTGCGCTTGTGTTATTTATTTATTTTTATTAATTTTATGCGGAGGGAGGGTGGGATAATCAACTGCATGAAAAAATATCTAACACAAGCGCAGCTGTTTTGCACGATTTAACCTTCATTGGGTTCGCGGAGTAGCAACTTAATTTACTTCCATTTTTATTAATATGGACCTCCGCAAAGTAACGCCTGAATCTATTAATTAGTCATTTGGTTCATCATCAACCACCCATTTATAAGTCCCGTTCCTGGGCACTTGTCTCGTCTCAGGCGAGGGATAGCACCACGCTAGCCCATGGGGAATTCACATGTTTTCCGAGGGTTATGAACCTTCTCCGACGTGCAGGTTTCATCATGCTTGTCGTGATGTTTTCCTTCATCGAAAAGTTCATGGTAAATTTCAAATTAAATTCATAAATTGGGTTTGCAAATTAATTTACTTCCATTTTTATCAACATGGCACTACACAAAGTAACACATGTATTTATGAAATACTTCGAACGTATTTTGTTGTCTCCTTTTCGTACCACATTGCGAATTAATTTTCAAATATAAAGCCCAGCCATTTTAGAACAAAAGCAGTCACTAGACGCTTTCTATATCTCTAATTATTGCTGTAATTTTACATGTTTAATTATGTTTTTTATTCGTTTTTTTTTTATTTCATTGGTTAACTCAAAATCTTTAGTGTTGTATAGTATACACCTGTAGCGTCTTGGCACCTTGTATGGTGAACGTGTGTATTATTTTCTAAGATTGTTTTGTGTTAATTTGATGGTGTATCTTTCAATAAATAAATAAGTAAAAATAAATAAATATATCACACAAGTCATTGTATACCTCCTAAATGTTTTGTGTTTATTATTTACGTTTTACTAAATTAAAGATAGGCTCACGTTGGTCCTCAAGACTAGGAGGATAATGCAGTCAAAAACACATCAAATTTACCACTTTGGACCGTTAGAGTTCTTATCATAAGCAACATAGAGTTTTAATTAAACTCTAAAAACTTAAGTTTTAAGTGTCAAGTTGGCGTGCTAGATTTTTCTTTTGTGGTATGTTTTATTGTGATTACCTAATTGTTCCCTTACCAAACGGTACAACGTATTTTTCCTAAGTGCGACTCACTTATACGAAAATTAAATAAACTAAGTGCTTTAAATAAAACAAACGTATTTAACATGGGTCAAATCTTGGTTGTGGTGCCCATTCAGCAGGTTAGGTTAGGTTAGGACATAAAAAAGCAGCACAGCCGAGCGAGTGTGCCGCAGCAGCAGCCGGCGAGTGTCAGAAACAAATTTGTTTGCGTTTCCAAACATATTTTCAGGCCAAATTATAATTAATAAAATTAATATTAGGGATATCGTTTTTCGGAAATAATCATGTGTATTTCTAGATGAAATGAAATTTAGATAAAATGACGTTATGTTAACTGTGGTTTATAACTTATGATCTTTATTAAAAATGAGTGTTAGTGTAAATAATCGTTATAAAAAATGAAGTTATAGAATGTAAGTTTATATCAAATGTTCGTTATATGAAATGAACTACTAGACTAAATGAGTTTATAGGAAGTAAAATTATGCCAATTGAGCCTTATGTGGCATTTACACACCCGTTCTTTCTTTATAAAGTCATTCATGTCCATAGAAATTAGGTATTTTAGGTATTTATTAACGAGGTTCAGTAGTATTTAGCTTGTTTCTATTTTTGGAATTAGGTACCCAATATTCCCTTCGGATCGAACCCTTGTACGATTAATGTGTTGTTCATATATTAAGATTGTAATAGAAATGTTTAACTGTATTGCTGCTAGTGATCGTACTGATGGTAACAAACAATTTTAACAAAATATAGGTACCTATATTTAACGTTCGCGAGAAACTATTTGTTCATTTAATCTTGTATCATTTCACGGCTTGATTTCGTCAGTAGAGTAGACACCATCTATAATCGAAGCCTAGCACCAGGAATTTTTTGTTCGTTTAGCGTCACCCACGCACACCCTTTAGGGAAACGAGGGTAAAATAGCCTGTGAGTACGAACTGTTAACTTGTCGTCCGAGATTTTTCTTCTTATCGTACAATACAATATGTATTAATTTACTCTTTGATTATGATGCTCCGAAGAACAATAAACTGCAACGCCTGTTTAAAGTGTTGACGCATTTTTCCAGTTTAATCGTGTATACGGCGGAGTGTATGTTCTAGGCAGGCGCTGTATCGTGGTGGTACCATTGCAATTATGTAACTGCAGGCGCTTTTCCTTACTAAATAGTTTAACGTGTCTAGTATTGGTCCAACGGCAGCGACAATGTTATGGCCTATAATTTCCGTCCTTGGTATGGCTTGCGCAACACTAACAGTTTATAATAACAGAATGAACGTTTTTACGGCCGAGAATAAACACTTAATAGCGACATATATCAGTTTTCAGAACAATGTAGGGAAATTCTTTATCATTTAGAAATAAATTATAAGTTTTAAGAATTCTCTCACTTTTTCATATATTATTCCCTCAAAATGAACTACTCAATCAATTTACACGAAAGACGTCCGTGTAGTTTCTCTGAATGTATTAAATTGCACGTGAGGTTTGGATTAAACCCGAACTGGGTTTATATTAAGAACTATTGTATTCGTAATTTGCGAAATCCATATATAATTGATGTATTATCGATTCATTAAAAGTTTGTAGAGTACTTTAAACTGTTTTTTTTTATTATACCACAGTCCCAAGGCGGTATTTCACCCGCTGGGATTTTATCGATCACCTTGCAGATATCGCCCGCGCACCTTGGGAAGAGACCGTATCTGTGCATAGATCAGTGACCAGCGATGGGTAGTCGTTATATAATTGGTTAAATATTAATGGAAAAAGGCGGGGCAAGTGTGTGGCTGTCGCTAGTCATCCACCGTGCGGGGGAATCAGTAAGAAAACGGATCTTAATTAATAAAATTAAAAGTTGATTTAGATGTCTTTTGTAAAGTGGATATAATTATGTAAATTCATCTAGAAATCCTATCCGCCTAATTGTATTAATTTTTTTCGTAATACGTACATCAGTGCTGCTTTGCGGTATAACAACAGGTAGACTATCTCTACCGTGTCAAACTAATACACAGTGTTAAAACCAGCATTTTGAGAATAAGCTGCAACAAGGATTTTTCGATTTTTTGTAATTTTTCTATTAATAACATACTAAGATACATTTCATTAAAAAAAAATTGTATTAAACTTTTTACGTACAGTACAGTTAGATATTAAAGAATTATTTGGCTATTATAATTGTAATTTGCAAAATAAACTGTTTCTATAGAAAAACTAATAATAGAAAATTGTTTTGGATTGATAACAACCAGCAGATTTTTCTTGTAAGAAAAATAACTAAACACTGTAAGAGCAATGTCTATTCATAATTTATAAGTAATTTATTTGTGGAAATACAGGTTGTTTAGAATTTGACATGTAACCATTGACTTACAAATAAATGGACGACGGGTCTAATACAAAAACCACGAAAAAAATGTCCCAAGTCAACCTATTCGAAATTTAAATTGTTATGTCATCGCAGTATCGCGCTGTCCGTAGAACAAATGAAGACTAAAGCGGAGTGTCGCGCTCTGTATACGATTTTAGCGCCTTACAAGTGCGGACACTTTTTAGCGCGGACCCGACGTCCATATAATTGTAAGTCAATGCATGTAACAGAATAAGTATAGTAGTCTCATTAGGTCTTGTTGAAGGTATACTGTAATTATTACATGCTGTTATTATAATAATACTTTATTATATGGGCGTGCCCATTTGGATCTAATTCATCGTAAAACGTCACAAAGAGAACTTTCAAGCAGAAGCTGCAAGAGTATCTTTTAAATATGCAAAAATTGGAAATTTGAGTGGCTAAGGTGTTTGAGAAAAAATAAATGAATTGGATGAAATTAAATTGGAATGAATTGAGTTAAATTGAATTGAATTGGTTAGAATTTGAATTGAATTAAATTGATTTTGTTTTGGGTTTTTACGAGTGGCGTCCCTGTCCCTATAGGGTCCTGGCAGAATACCAGTGTCGCGGGCAGCCGCGTCATTTATGCTGAGCCGGCGCCTTTTCATTGCCATGGCTTCCAAGAGAGATACTACTAGAATATATTACTGTATTACGTCTAAGTTAGTGTCTGTATCGTGTGTCTGTGTATGTATTTGTCATTGTGGTGAATAAAGATTTTATCTATCTATCTATCTATCTAATTAGTCAGACAATAATTTAAAAGCACTGACAGTGATTTGGATCAATTATATTTAACAATTATATTTGGATACCAAAATTCGTTTTATATAAACATAAATTTACCACGAGGACAAATACTCAGCGTCTCTAGTTACCTAATTAGAATGAAAGCAGTAAAACATGATATTGCAAATAGGCTTTATTAAAATAATTATTAAGATGGGAAGGAATTGCCGCATAGTGCTTACGGTAACCTACTCTGTTTATATTACGTAATTATATTCAAATTTTTATTTTATGTATTTCTGAGCTCTGGTCGTTTTTACTAAAGAGCATTAAAGTAGGGCCGTAATATTTTACCCTGACTGAATACGAATTGTCCAGTTAAAATTATAATGACTTGTACTCCTTTCGGGCGTGTTTTTAGCTTGTGTTATTAACCATGGTATTTTTAACCGTAATAAATTACTGTCAGAGGTACAAGGGTCCGACGGAATATGTTTTTCCCATTTCTCCACCAGTACATATTGGTGTTTGGGGCATCGGAAAATATGGAACGCAATTTATGTATCATAAATATAATTTTATTAAAAAAAGAAATTATTCCAGATGGATGGCTCTTGCAAAAGCCATTGTATACTACGGCCTGCCGCTGCTGGTGATTACGTTTTTCTACTCGCTCATGGCCCAAAGGTTACTAGCGAGTACGAAAGAGATGCCAGGAGCATTGCAGGGTGGTCAGGGAGAAGCCCAGGCTAAGGCCCGGAAATCTGTTGCTTGTATGGTGCTGATTTTTGTCATTGGTAAGTTTTTTTACTGTTTTATATAGAGTTTGACTACCGGGCACGTTGTAGTTTTTAACCGACTTCAAAAAACGGAGGAGGTTCCCGACTCGGCCGCATGTTTTTTTGTAACTACGCGATAACTTCAGCATTTGTGAAATGAATGAGCGTACCTAATTAGTAGTCCCATTTAAATTTGAAGGAAATATTCCACCTCGAAGGGTGGCAAACGAGGGGTTGAATGACTTTAGAGGTCGGTTTTTTGAGTACTCTGTATTGAGATTATTTAGTTTTTTTTTTAGTAAATTGTATTTATTGCGAAATCCATCCGGCTATTTATAAATAAGAGTAGGGGAGAGGTGTGTCAGTTGTAACAAAAAAAATCAATTCTTAATAATATTTTCATTAGTAAACACAGCGCAATACTTTTTGGCAATCATTTGAAGTTATTTAGTAATAAAATGAGATAAAGAAAATAACAAAAAAGTACATAAAACCCTATAAAATGACACTTATTGAGATCAGCTAATAACGTTACAATTGCGGCACTAAGAGGGTCAATTGTACAGCAATGTGACTCAATTGTTTCATGCAAAAGTCGTCAACAGTAAAAAATAAATTAAATAAACTCTTATCAGAAGTTTGTGCTAATCACATAACAGTCGATACTACCTCAGTTCGAATTCAAATTTTTCCCATGCAGAATCGGTTCTATTGCGCGTGTCGAGCGACAGGGACACTGGCTTTATATCAGAATTTAATTTTTTAAAAACGAAATGCCATTTAAATAATGTGTATCGTATACTATACGTGTTCTATTTAGTTCAGTTGATGTAAAAAAATCATTGGTATATATAAAGTACCTATTGAATACAGCGGTTTTCTTATTACAATTGTACCTCCTTGTTTTGTTACTTTTGCACCACTACCGCTTTTTGGCAAAGAAGACTTAGATAATAAAAATCTATCGTAAATTTGATCAACTCACATACCTGCACGTATAGATCAGATGTTGACTTCTACGAAAATCACCACTGATCGTTGTAATACTGTTTTATTTAATTACATTAACAAAAACTGTGTTAAGCAATTACTTTCATAAACTTGCCACATTTAAAATTATCATGTACGTTCGGTCGGTAAAACATCAAATTAAGGTTCGATTACTGCCAAGAGCATCCGCTATTCGTCAATAAATGTCGTGAAATAATAGATGTTACAATTGCCTCCATGTTACAATTGACACACCTCTCCCCTACTTACATCATTTATATCATAAAGCATATTAGTTCAGAGGGTTTTGCTATGTTCAACTGTCCGTTGGTCATTAGTTAGGATACGGGCGCGCGCCCCCGGACTCCTTGAGCCACTGGCACTACAATCCCCTCCCTTCGTGGCGTCCTTTACCTCTAAACCACTCCTTATTTCTTTATTTCCCCTCCTAGACTATCCTGTGTGAGCGGAAACCTCCCGCATGGTTGTGCGTAGATCATCAGCGAGGCATTGTGGAAGAGCAATATGGTAGATTAAGGTCTTATAACTGTCGCCAGATACTGCATACGAACTCTCGTCTGGTCGTAGCGGCTCATCGTTTCATCGGATATAAGAGAGCTAGGATCCGAGAGTGCACTTGCTTTTGCGTGTACGTTTGTGCACTTTCATATCTCTTGCGCACCTGACTGTTTCCGAATTGATAAAGTGCCTCTTATGCACACGGGTGTACACTAATAAGATTGGGTGCGTGAGCCACGTGAGAGCGCACTAGTGCCACCAACAACTGAAGAAGAAGAAGAGAATGTATAAATAAAGCATATTGCCTGAAAATTATAGAAAAACTATGGAAACTTTGTATGCCGTAAGACGGATCGTAGAGTTTCAAAATTCATTCTTTTAACGCCTTTATAACTTGTGTAACACAAAGAAATAAAGAATTTGATTTGCAAAGTAGATAAAATATTTAAAAGTATGTTCTATCTCTACACAAAACAGTTCTTATGGCATTTTATTGTGGGGAGCAGCTTTTAATGCCGAAATTTTTTTTTTATAAATGCGTGCGGTTAGGTTAGCGGTTAGAGCAATCTATAAATGAAGCTCACGTACCTCACTTACGGAGATTTTTACAGAAAGTGTCATATTTTATCACTATTTATTTACAATTGCATATTTTTGTGCGTCTCAATATTTAATTGATTAATAAACGGAGTGACGTACATGTGTAATTTTAATATTAGACGTAATTGGAAGCTTGTATTACCGAAATTAAAACTTCATAGTATTCTCGGTTCTTTTGTGGGGCAAGGTATTCAGTATTATAGTGAGATTTCAAAAACTGTGTTAGATCTTGGATTTGATAAATTCAAAAATCTATAAAGGCTTACTTTACTAAAGTAGAATATTACTCAATTAAGGATTATATAAATGATAAGACGGTTTGGCTATTATAAAGTGACTTAAAGGATTAGCTTCTAGTGTATTTAATGAATGAGATGATTTCAAGTGTAATTTGTTTACCTATGAAATAAAGATAATTAAATGTAAATATTAAATGTATAAACCGATACCTCCCACGTAATTTGTTGTATCTCAAAATACCATTTTTTGCGTTTTAACTTTTTTGCTTTTCGTGAGTTTGAGTGTAATTTGTGGTTGTCTATGTGTGTGTTCATGGCACTTGCGATGTAGGGTTTCCCTAGTGCGGGGTTTAAAAAAACTTTAATATTATAACATATTATTACAACATATACCTTTTTTTAAGTATATTATAGGTACCATGTTTGAAAGTAAACATAACATAAGTAATTTTTTACTTTTAAATATGGAACTTATAATATTATATAAAACAGATATATTTATGTTAAAAAGAAAAAAAATATTTTGACTTAACAACAACTTACGTGGGAGGTATCGAAATATTAGACAACATCACATACATTGCTCTGATCCCAAAGTAAGTAACTAAAGCACTTGTGTTATGGAAATCGGAAACAACGACAGTACTACACACACCCAGACCCGAGACAATATAGAAAAGTTATGATTTCTACATTGACCCGTCCAGGGATCAAACCTGGAACCTCAAAGATGGCGACACCATGAAAACCGGTGCGCAAGCTATAATTTTGATTTCAATTTAGAAAGCTTGTATAGAATTAGTTTTAATAATAAAAGAAAGAAACTTTAATTTCTTTTTTAATTATTATTTTTAAATTTATGCGAGAACTTTTGTGTGAAGACAGGATTGGGACTCCCTAAGCTTATTTATTAAATCTATAAATATATCCAACTATTTTTGTCTACTTTCCTTTTCAATTCGTTTGTCATTGTTATCATAATCTTTCCAAAGAAAAAGTGAAAATGAAAGTTCACTTTCTCCTCATCTTCTCTTCCAAAATAAGTCATAAGCTATGTGTGAAAGCACAGATCGCTTTAAGATCCTTCATCGATCAGTTTTAAAAAAGATTTGCGTAAGTACTTTTTGAATAATTTATTTTACTCAGTTGACGATTTTACGAAATATAAAGACTAATTGATTGATGCATACGTTCTCTTTATAATTATTTATCTAATCTAATTAAATTATAACATACACCATTATAGGATATCCTGTGTAAATTAATTTAATTTGGTAATGTATTGTTTATTTTTTATTATTATTTTGCATGCTTTTTTTTATCAACATTTATAATGTACCCTACCTTACGTATACGAGGTCGTTGACCCGACCCTATTTAAACCGAAGAAATGAATTTGAAATGATAGCTCCAAAAATCTTTTGTAATTGATAATGATTACAAAAATGAGTAGTAACCGTAATGAAACTTTATATTGAAAATAAAAATTGCTTTCTTCAATAATACAGATTGAAAGCAGCGGTGGATAACTCTAATAATAATAAGAATATGTGTGGGTACACATACTCGATATATTGACCCTCAATTCAAAGGAGTAATGTGCAAAGAGTCGGTGACGTCACTAAACGGACATCTCATATTTCCTCCAACGCCTCGATGTGATGCGTATATCAAATAGCTTTTTTGTCAGCCCTTGACCTGTGACAGCAGTTTGATTAGACAAAATAGTCACTATTTTGACTAATCAAACTGCTGTCACAGGTTTATTTATTTAATTACTTATTGTACAGAAAAAACAAAAACACATTTGGTAACAAGGAAAACACAAAAGGTACTGCTTATTTTTAACAAAAATTTCTTTCTGCAGACCTAAATACAGGAGATAATAATTACAATAACGGGTTTACGTGCACAACAAAACACAAACTATGAATAAAACAATCTCAGTACAGAGTACTAAAAAACCGCATATTGAGAGAGAAAAACGCCTTTAATTGCAGAATAGCAAAATCAACCATTAAAATAATTGCTCCTTATAACAAAATTTAGGCGCTATTTATGAAAATGAACCTTCATGCGTGAACAGTCATTCTTAGAGGTGAATGATTTTCTTCAAAATTAAATGGGATCACTATGGAGGTACCCTCTTTCGAACAAAAAAGAATCATGGAAATCGGTTCACAAATACCGGAGTAATCGCGTCACATACATACAAAAAAACATACAGTCGAATTGAGAACCTCCTCCTTTTTTTGAAGTCGGTTAAAGAAAATAATATCAGAAACATAAAATTATTAAAACTATATAAATATTTAGATAAATACACATTTTGTACTATAATACCTATAAAATGGGTGGAACAGTAAAAAAATAGTGCTCCATAAATCTCTTTTTGAAAATTGCTAAGGATTTGATAACAGGAACAGTAATGGGAAGTGTATTCCAAAGTTTGACCGCATGAACAGTGAAGGAGTGAGAATAAAAACCGGAATTGATATTAATTGTATGTTAATAAGGTTGAAATTAAAATCTTAACGCAAACGCGATAGTTACGTTTACATATTTGCAACCTCACGCTAAGGCCCCAGTTTTGCCCTGGAATCTCATACAAACAGATTCGAGTCATGTCAGATAGAAGGGATTTTTCTTTGTGTTCGATATTTGTATTAATAATTATAACAAACTAGTGGAGTAATTTCACAAAAAAAGAATTAATGTCATGGTAGTTAACCATCCTAATATTTATTGCAATCAATATAAATATAAAATAGTAAGGATAATTTTTATGGGGCATTATAATTATTGCAATTGCGTCTAATGCTCGAATTTTAATTTTTCCACAGTTTTGTGTTTTTTTTTTACATTGTTATTATATAATTTTATTTCGTTTCCTATAACTGCTTTAAGAAATCATTTTGTAAAATACTTTTATGTCTTTAATTACTTTTTATGTTTCTGTTTTCTTGTCGTTGATAACTGCACTAAGAATTTTATCGAGTTGTGTACATTATTTTTGGAATGTGTTCTTGTCTATTAATGTATCAAACTGTATCTGTTACAGTTTACTTTGAAAAAAAAAAATTAAAGACACTGTTGTAATAACCTAGCTTAAAGTTCTGTGCTCAGTCTACACCAATTATAACTCTTATATGAACACAATTTTGAGAATTGAGAAAATTTCTTCCAGGCAATCTTAGGATGAAAATTTGGATAAAAATTGAGTGCATTTCTATGTATGTATCTCTGAAATAAATCTAATATAGAGTAGGTACCACTTTAATATCCTGGGTATTTATGTTGGCTTTTTATTATTAACGAATTCAGCTTTCAATCAATTCACACAGAACCGGATATTCAATCAGAATTGTAAATGTTGACAAACAGATTTCACTAACAGTTACCGTCCTACACTTTGCTTCGTATCGATTTACGGAACAAACTCGCCAAGAACTAATTTCCATCCATTTTATTCCTGAAAGTTCCACTTCAAAAAAGGAAGATCTCACATATACCTACGAAGCGAGTGTCACTGTAAAACGTTAACGGTTTTCCAATTTAGCAGAAAATGCTCCCCGATTCGCAGGCTCTCTATTCAAAACGTCGATGAACACTGACTATGTATGTACACATACAGCTTTCAAATTTTACGTTGTGCAGCTTTGTGTTTTCAATTATCATGTTTTTATTCAGTAAGCATACCTAAATCATTAAATGATATTAAGACTATTTAGGTATACTTAATACCTAAAGAGTCTTTTGTCATTATTATTTACTATTATTAATGACTCATTCAATGCGTCAGATCAAAAACCGATAAAACCGTTAATTTCAGGAATAATTATATTCCTGAAATTAAAAAATAAAATATAATAAAATTTTTATTGAATGTCTGACTGTTTTACCACCATGATATTCAATTATTTTTTGTGAAATTACTCCACTGGTTTGTTATAATTATAATTACAAAGATCGAATAATTAAAAAAATTCCTTCCTGCCGGATCAAAGGAATTTATCTTTGTATTAATAATTAAAAAAAAAATTATTACTTTATGGTTTACTACATCTGTCGACATTGAAAAAGAAACAAGTTATCAGTTTTTGATCAGACCAAGCGGATATATTATAGATATTAATATCACCGTTTGTTTTTATTTTAAAAAGCATTATAAGAATTTTTTTTTTAAATTAATAGTGATATTTCAGTTTTTGGCGCAATCTAAACAATAAAGTAAATATGGAAAATAATAAGGCTTCATCAGTGTCTGTTCTGATCGAAAATTATTTCATACTATTAATGGATTTATAAGTTTATGTTTAGATCATGTATTTCTGACAATGTATTTTTGAAGTGGATCTAGCCGTTGTTGAAATGGTTCGATTGATTAGGGTAAAAGATATGTACAAAAACAAAACATTACCATATTTAAAAAGAAATATGCCAAAATGCGATTTATTGGATTTTCCGTTCGGGCGCTTCTTTGTTTTTACTATATATATTATTGAGCAGCTTTTTTAAAACTGTCTTTTGTTCGCAGTATTCTTCGTTTGTTTTCTGCCGTATCATGCTATCGAGTTGTGGTTTCATCTTTCACCCACTTCGCAAAGTGACTACAATGACTGGACTCATGCGTTGAGGATAATTGGCTTTTGTCTCAGGTAATTGGATAGCATGTTATCTGCACGTCCTTTTCAATTTATGGTGGGTAATGCGGGATTTACTATTTTGAGGTGTACGTATATGTTTCAAATTGTCTCTCAGAGGAAGCGGAGCTAAACAAGCTACAAAATTAGTCGACCGCTCGTCAATCAATATAATAATAATCATCTTCAACATCAACCAATTTATACGTATTACTGCTGGGCACGGGTCTCCTTTCCGCCGTGGTGGCATAATGCGGGTTGGGACGCTGAAGCTGAAGAGCTGTGAGCCTACTTGGATGAGCAGGTTTTATCACTATGTTTTCCTTCACCGAAATATTGTTAATAGTATAGGATATTATATGTATTTATAGGATCAACCATTTTGCATAATAGTGCACATCTAAAGGAGCACACTTTATACGCCTTAAAACTGTTATATCTATAAACAGTCTTAATATGGTACTGATTTAGATAATAGTTCTCTATAAATGGTTTTAGAAAAAAGAAATTGTTCTTATAGACTTATTTCACTCAAGTCAAAATGTTAACACCTTCATAATACCAAACAACTTAATTAAGTGTAAGATTAAGATTTACTCTTATAGTCCTTATTTTAAGTTCAACAAATTTTAAGTAGAACAACTGATTGTTTTTAGTAAAATTGTTCTATACACATCCAGAAAAGTCTATTAATACTCTAAAAACTAGTGTTCTTAAGTTTATTCTAGATATATTTATAGACTTTTTATAGTATTTGTACTTATTGACAAACACGTTATAGCGCGTCTTCAATAGATTTTATTTAAAAAATACTGCAATTAGGGTTGTTACTCTATTGGACGTTGTAAGAGTTCATGCAAAATGGAAAAAGTAAAGAATATTAAAAGATCTAGTGGAGGTGGTGAACCTTGGACATCAAGTCGCATCATTCGATAGAATCAGCGTTGCCAATGCCAATTGTTCAAAATCCCCAAAAATCCTCAAATTTGGGGAGAGCAAAGTTCATATTCCCCACAAATTCCCCACATCTCGAACTTTCATTATTTATTAGAAATACATCGCTTAAAAATATTATAAAGAATTAAGAAACTCAAAATGTAATAATGTATTACGTTTGCCGTGAATGTAAACAGAATGTAAAAGTAAAACTAATTATTAAATTAGATGACCTTAAATCGTTTATTTGTATCGAGTTCTTAGGTTTTCGCGATTGTTACACATAGGATATGAAACTATTTTTCCGGATTTAAATCGCGTATATTTGTTTTTTCAAATATCAAACATAACAAAACAAAACAAACGTCTGTTTTTTTTAAAAAACAAATATACACGATTTAAATCCGGGAAAATAGTTTCATTTCGTTTATTTATTTTAATAATAATAATATAATAACGTACACACTCAACATAGCCCCGCACAAGGGGAAACCCTGTGTCGCGGGTGCCATGGACACACACGTAGACAACCACATATTACACCCAAACTCACGAGAGAAATAAATGTAGGCCATACAGTTATTTCTTCCGACCCGGGAATCGCACCTGAGACCTCTGCATGGCAGTCCGGCATGGTAACCGTTCGGCCACGGAGGCAGCTATATTAATTACAATATTAATTAGATTCAACATTAATCTGTAATCAGTCTGAACAAAAAATCATTTTTCTTTGCCTTACAAAATTAAGTAAATTGATTATTTGTTGTGCATTTGGTGACACTATGTTAATGTTAGAAATAATCATTGAGTTTCGACCTATATTTAATATTTAAAGTTGACGAGTGGTAAGTT
>NW_020653853.1:11442376-11449444 GCF_003589595.1 Hyposmocoma kahamanoa | reverse complement strand
ATTTTTGGTGTACTTGGGTAAATATGATAATATTCCGTTTGAGTGGTTGTAACGTTTACCATGAAATTACTCCTTAAAGTATAGTTTATAAACATTTATATTCAGGGTAAACTTAAAAAACGCAACTTACAATATGTTTTCAATAAATAAACACCGAAATCACCAGCCCAAACAATAACACACACGATTGTCGTGACGTATTTTTGACGTTGTTTATTTTTTTTAAATGACAGGACCCAGGCATTAAAAACTTTATGGTTTGATAGAGTAGTTACCGAAATAGCAATTAATATTAGTTCTTTTACCTGTTATAACTTCGATATCCGATAAATCGGTATAAAATCATCACCGGCACTTCTAGGTGTGGTATGCGTCTACGGCAGCATGTATCGCGTGAGCGGCTAAAACTAAGGTCGTAAATATATAATATAATACTCGTTACATAACAACGCGAGTAATAATGGAATTTGAATCCTTATATAAAATCTAAGTACCAAGTACTAAAAAAACCGACCTCAAAAGTACGTGGAATTACATCTATTTGCCAAATTTTATTGAAATCGGTTACCGGAAAATGCGCAAACTCGGATTCATTCCCTAGTTCGCCACTATACGGAACTTGACACTGGAGATAATAAAAATCGGTTCTCACTACTCAAAGTATATTGAGAGAAAAACGCCTTGAATTGGAGAATTGCAAAATCAACCATTAAAATAATTGCTCCTTATAATAACATTTAGGCGCTACTTATAAAAATGAATCTTCATACGTGAACAGCCACCCTTACAGGTGGATGATTAATTCTTCAAAATTAAATGGGACGACTATGGAGGTACCCTTTCCAACAAAAAAGAATCATCGAAATCGGTTCACAAATACCGGAGTTACATACAAAAAAAACATACAGTCGAATTGAGAACCTCCTCCTTTTTTGAAGTCGGTTAAAAATAGGCTTTAAAATGAATTATGACGACAGAAGAGAGATGTTAAAGTTATCAAAATATACACCGGGCACGGTATGCTGAAGACATATTTGTTCGAATCCAGCAGGGTCGAAGGAACTTTTTTTAGGTAATGTTGGATCTTTGTATTAATAATTATAACAAACTAGTTGAGTAATTTCACAAAAATAATAGGATATCATGGCAGTAAAACATCGTGATATTCAATAAACTTAATATATAATCGCTCTGGTAGCTGTAAAGGTACCTGGCTAAGTGAAGAAAAACTTTCATAGATTGATTTCTCACAGATGGCGCTACGGCAAAAGTCGTTAAAAAACAAAAACAAAGATCTACACACAAGCACATAAAAAAAATCACATGGTCGTTCCGTAGCTCAGTTGGGAGAGCGATAGCCCGCTTAGGCGAAACTGTCGCTTCAAGTCAGTTCGATCTTTGTATTAATAGCTATCAAAAAAATTTCGTCGTCCGTGAATACATGATACAAAATAATTTTACTTACGTAAGTACTTTAGCACTAAAATTGCAAATAATAAATATTAATAACGTGGCAGACTAATCAATTCTGATCTCAAAGTAGGAAATTCCCTGTACTGCGTGTAATGGACTTCACTCCGGGGCACACTGTTTTTTTACCCCTAAAATCGGACATGTCTCTGCTAACAAAAGAATCAGAGAAAACGTTTCATTTCGAATGCATGAGTAAAACTTCCGTGAGTCTCACTACAATAGTTTTGGAGAAAATCTCGACCAAAGTTTATGTCCCGTATGTGATTTTTTTAAAATAAAATTCTAGTGACCAAATCGTTGCAGCTACGTAATTCGTTAAATTGTTTTTTGAAAGGCCTTACTTGTAAGCATATTACAAACGTTTTTTGGACGCGCTGGCACATATAGGCTGCGAGTAAATCGCCATAAAGTCATTTTTTACTTAATTTTTTTCTGGCTTTATTATATGCTAGTTGGATTTGCAACTTGCTTTAAAACTTAGCTGCACTTAGAGACTAATTCCACAAAAAAGTCAAGTACCATGTCCTCACAATTTACGAAATAAAAATTTTTGAAGTTTTCGGGACATCAACGGGATTTTGAAGCTGTGATATTTGTGTATAGCTAGCAGGTTCATCTAATGTAGTTTAACCACAAATTTTGTGTGGACTTCAAAAAATGGTCAAAAGGAAAGCTTTTTATTTATTTAGTATATTCCACATAGAAAATACTACACATTAATAGTGAATCAAACTAAGAAACGAATTTTGAAGAAAGAAAGAAATTTGAGACAAAATATATAAAAATTATGATGAAACAAATGTAAATTATTTGAATTTATGCATACATATAACTATCACTTGTACATACAGTCTTATCATAGATTAGAATACCCGTAATTAATTAAAGAAATAACAAAACTTAGGAGAAATGACGAAAACATTTGCGAAAGATTAGTGATGTATATTTTAAAATTTTCAAACCAGAATTAATTTGTTCAAACGGTTGAAACCCTGGCCAATAACTAAATCGTGTGACTTGGAATAACTTATATACCTTACACAGCTTTGACAAAACAGCGAAATGACCGAAGTTAATTTTGAAACGGTGAAAAGTAGGTACATAAGAGCTCTTTCTGAGTAACGTAAATAGAGTGTTGAACTGCAGCATATCCAATGATTAAGGGCATTCAAGTAGTCATTTACAATTAGCACTCCTGGAAGATTGGCATAAGTGGAATTACGTCAAACATGTTTATTGCCCCATTACATACAAAAAAAATAAAACCCACATCTTCAACAATTGGAAAGGGCCTGGGTTATATTTTTCAGTATCTAATCGAGCAACAAACATGTTTGATGTAATTTCACTATACCATTCTTCCATGAGGGGTGCGAATTGTATACAGAAAGATTACATCAAGTCTCTCTCTATGGTCAACTATAGAAGCCATTTTTTGTTGAAGCCTTCGCATTGCACAATATGAACCTCAGCATCATAAATATCTTTTTTACCGTTTTTTACATGTGAGTCAAACTTCAATTTTTTATCTACCAAGACCATGAAATCCAGTATCTCATCTAACGTCCGTAATTTCTGTAATTTAATAATTTCTGTAATTTCTGTAATTTCTGTCCATCAATTTGTCTTTGATGGCTTCGTAGTACTGAAAAGTAAAAAATGCCACGTGAAGCTGTTGTTGACTTACGGAAAATAAACATGTAATAATGTTGTTAACAATGATGGGTTGAGCGTTAAATATCTATGTGAATCAACTATTTGTTGTTTTAAGTTTTAAAATTCTTACTGTTTTGAATGTCCTCATGAACACTGTATGTGGTAAAAACTAATAGTTACTTCTTGTGGTACATCTTCAAAACAATATTTTCCACAAAATCACGGAATGTATTAGTAGTTACATGAGAAATTAAAGAACCACTATTTACGAATCCTTATTTTTAAGAAGATTGTCTAACGACAAATTATAACTTTTAAAAGAATTTATTGATTGTCTAAACAAAAAACACATACGCATTAAAGAAACAAAATGTAATCTATGACTTTAAAAAATATTGTCAACCTCATTAGCAAATAAAATATTATTTACAACAAAAAGTTGATTCAACCAGTGTACACACGAAAAACAATTAAGATATAAAAGAAATTAATTTTTACTATGCAAATAAAATAAATATGGAGTACAATTCGTTGGTTCCGAGATTCGTAGCTTAAAGTCGCAGTTCAGAGTGAAAACAGTCCAGATCACAATGAAAATCAGAAATCGTTGTTGAATAACTAAGTCGGTATAAAATAGAGAAAACCACAAAATAACATCCAAAGGCATGACAAATACAACGCGAAAAAGAACAATTCCAAAAATCGCACGTCATTGGGTTGTAGGTCACTACACACCTGCAGCTATAACTGTCTCGCTAGCACATTTGGATTGTTTTACTGCTATCTCTTTCTACATAACGATACAATAATTGTTCTGTGACTTTTTAATTGCACATTATTTTGATAATTTGGTCAATATGTACTTGCAAGGTTTTAGCAATTTAATAATGATGCAATCCTTCTCGCATCATATTATTTATTAACAGACAAATCATTCCTTAAATAGCTCACGTTAAATTATAAAAAAGTTGAATAAAATATATTGGTGATGGCGTTAGAATTAAATGAAATAAAAAATTCGGGCATTCATCCATAAGAGTTGGTAAAAGAACACTTAGAAATGGGGTTATATTTAAAATAGAGAAATAGTTAAGCTTGCCTATCATTCAACAAAAATCATAGCTTCAAAATCCTGGTGATGTCTCAAAAACTTCAATGTCCCGAAAACTTCAAAAACTATTATTTCGGAAATTGTGCGGAGTTTTTAGTGGAATTAGTCTTTATGTGCAGCTAGGTTTTAAAGTAAGTTGCAAATCCATATAATAAAGCCAGAAAAAAATAAAGTAAAAAAATTACTAAATGGCGATTTACTCGCAGCCTATATACGCCAGTGCGACCAAAAAACGTATGTAATATGCTTACAAGTAAGACCTTTCAAAAAATAATCTATCGAATTACTTAGCTGCAACGATTTGATCACTAGAATTTTATTTTCAAAAAAATACCAAATACGGGGCATAAATTGTAGTCGAGGTTTTCTCCAAACCTATTGTAGTGAGAGTCATGGGACTTTTCCTCATGCATTCGGAATGAAATGTTTTCTCTGATTCTTTTGTTAACAGGGACATGTCCAATTTTAGGGGTAAAAAAACGGGGGCAGCACCCAGAAAACCCAGACGAGAACCCATTTAAAAATGTTTATTCCCCAAATTGATCATAGCGCAAACCGTTGGGCCGGCGAAGCTGTGAAATGAATGAACTTTAAAGAAATGAACTTTTATCTATATTTTATTCTGGTTCTTCGAAACAACTGCCTTCGTGGCCGAACGTTTACCATTCTGGTCTGCCACGCAGAGATCCCGGGTTTCGATTCCCGGGCATTGGAGTTTGGGTGTAATTTATGGTTGTCTATGTGTGTACATGGCACCCGCGATACGGGGTTTGAAAAAATCCAAAATACATGTACCCATACGAGTAGTAGGCATGTATGTAACACTCACAATTACAAGCATACTAGGTACATGCATGTGTCAATAATATCGACATACAGTAATCGATATTACTCATCAGTGTGAGTAATATCGATTAGTCACAAATTCCTTGAAATCATATATGTATTTTGAATAAGTTAAGTCAATTGCAATCATTACTTTTATTTCACCGAATATGGTATAAATGTAATGGTTTAGATTCGATCTCAAAGAGAGGAGAGTTTAAGTTTGAAGCCTTTATAGGTATGTGGAATGGCTCTTCGCTGTATGGTTGATAAACATAATATGCTTAGTTGTGTCTAAATTAATGCAAACTATATCTATGATTTTACATAATTGAGGTCAAAAATCACCAACTTAAGTTTATTTGAAAAATATTTAATTTTAAAATTTTGCGCACATAATAATGTGCAGCACTGTGAAAAAAGAAAAATAAGAAAATAAAAATATCAAGAAACCCAGCATAACCTTCATTTTGGCGTTTCCTTTTAAGTCTCTTTACTTAAGAGTTTATACAAATGGCTTTGGTTGATTCCGCATAACAGTGATAGTGTTATAAATATATAGTAAAATTGAGATATATAAGATATACACTGATTACAACACGATGTGAAAATACGATTCCTAAAATTTTCACAATAGAAAAAAAAAACACAAACTTACCTCGAAATTTTATAAGAAAATCGCTGTATTCAATAGCTATTTTTTCAATAGGTACATTACCAATGATTTTTTTTATATCAACTCAACTAAATAGAACTTGTGTAGTATACGACATACATTTTTCAAATGGCTTTAATTTCATTTGTTAAAAAATAAACACTGAAATAAAACCTGTGGCCCTGCTGCTCGACCCAAACAAAACCGTATTAGTACGGAAAAAATTGACGTTATTTCTCCAACGTTAAGATAATTTTATTCTTGAGTTTTCTGACGACTTTGAAGTTGAGAGTCTAGTTCACACTAAGAAAGATTTATTACAGTCTGTAGTAAAAGCTGAATTTGTCACTTAAGCCACAGCTTGGAACAAAGTCACCCCCTACAAAATCACCTTCTTATGGTTTTGTAGCCAATGTTTAATAAATAAGTAATAAAAAACGTATACCTACATAAACGTTTATTTGTGTGAACGTTGGAGTAATAATGGCAAGTGTAAACGAGATTTAAAATGTCAACATACAAGTTGTGCTGCATTCTAAAAATACTACCTATCTACAATTATACTGGTATTACCTATAACCGGTCGCGATTTGAAAGTTTAATTCGAGCCCAAAAATGGGAGTTGTTCTATATATATACTCTTGATGTAAATTAATGATGGCTAAAGTTACGTCGTCGGCATCTACTTCAATATACAAAAATATTATATTATGTCCTTTTCTTACTAATAATGAAAGAGATAGGTGTAATTTAGTAGCAGTAGAGCTCCTTGTGAAAGAGTTCGTCCAGGGAAGTATTGCCACCTTACCTATTTCTGCTGCCAAGCAGTAATGTGAGCATTGCTGCGTTCCGGTTTAGAACAGTAAGTGTGCTGGTGAAACTACAGGAACACAGGATTTGTCAACTTATGTATCAGGGTGACAGGCGCAGTGGCAATGCCGCTTAGATCTTTGCGATTTAAAGGGTTAAGTAGCTTTGAGGGTTAAGTAGCTCGCGTCCGTAGGCTGTACCCTCCAGACCCTACACGTGACCCCTGGGTGGAGCCAAATAAGCTACAATTACTGGTGGTAGACCTCGGTCGTGGCTGGTGACCACCTTCTAGGTGAAGCCTAGCCGCCAAGCAGCTTTGGCTGTGTTCCGGCTTGACGCCCAGAGTAGCCGCTCTAGAGTGAATGGTCTGTACAGTTGCACTGCACTGATATGGTTGATCTCGGGGCTTCCTAGTTGTCGCTTTGGGAACTGGACGCGGAGGGTAGGGGGATCCGAAGCAAGGTGCTACGTTGGCCGATCGCAGGTAGTAGTGTAGAATAGTTTTATTGTAGATCGTTAAAATAATTATTCACACTTA